>NC_080187.1:170206135-170509165 GCF_030028045.1 Hippopotamus amphibius kiboko | reverse complement strand
CTGCAGATGCACACAGGCTCATTTAGCTGGAACAAGGCAGGGGGAAAGGCAGAGAGCAAAGCAACCTGGACACCATGTCCCAGATCCCACCTGACCCTCAGGACCTGTCTGCCCTTCCCTGCTTTCCCCCCTTTCTCCCCGCCCCCCCGCCCCCCAGCCAGACTAAGTTGTTAGCTATAGACATCTCCATCCCTCCTACTTTCTGCAGCACTTTCTTCAGGATGAAAACTCTTAAATATCCTATACTGAGATTTGCGTAATTATATAAAAGCAATGTAACTATGTTTTGAGTGTATTGGGAGAAGGTACTTAAAACAGGATTATATGTGAGCTTGACTCCATGATAACACTCCCTTATTAATATTAACTACTTTATCAATGAAAACAAAATACTAAGCCCCTTTAAGAAGCATAATTAGGTAAACATTTCCAAAGCAGTGGAAATAATTTATACCAACTGCAAAATAATAGCATTAATTACAGTGAAAACAGAGGAGATAAGAGAAAGGATTCATATATACACAGAGGCCTATATATACATGTATGTAAGTACATGTGCGCACGCACATACACACACACACACACACACATATACAGAAATCATCTTTAAGGCAAAGAAGAACAACAAAACCCCCAAATCCTATAACGTAAATTCTTAGGGCTTAAAAGGTAAAAAGTAGTAAGCAGTACTCACAAGCTAAAAATTACTTCCTTGGCCAAATAAGGTCTTTTGTGAAAGGAGTTTTTCAGCAAACACATTTTGACAATTGACACCCCATGAGCACCATTTGTGGAAAACTTTTTTTTTTTTATTTTGCTGTAATTTGATGAAGCAGGAAGTGGAAATCGATAGGATGTTGCCAAATGCGTTCTTTGCCAATGACCCGTCTTTCTCTCCTTTGCTCCTGTTCCCTAGTAGATAAGAGATAGGAGGAGCCCGAACACAATATATGGATTTTTTTTTTTTTTAACTAATACAATAAAGGAAGTTACAGAACACTTTTAATTCCAGAAATGTTTTCAGCACCATGTTACAGATTTGCTACGTAGCAGAACAAGCCAATTTCAAGCCCAAAGGTGGGTTGGGAGTTTATGTGATTCCCCCAGAACCTTGGGGAGAACCTTCCTCACTGGAGCACTCATCTCTACCTCTCGGCACTGCTGGTTTCCATGACAACCAGGCCAATGTCTAGTTCAGTTTTGCAAATACTTCCCAAAGCCCATTAGGCCTAAAATCTTCTCTATAGCCTCTCAAATCTGCCTTATTTCATCCAACTTTCCTATGGCATCCACTCCCTTTAATCTTCCTCAACTTGTGAGATGAGAAATGCAAGATTCTATAGCAGCAATTTTACCTAATAGACATACAGAGACAGACGTTGGAGAAAACCAAGGAAAAGGAGCAAAAGTAGTGCCCAGGTTACCTTCATGTCGGCTGCCTGATTGTTGCTGTTTCTCATCTTGTTTTAGACTCTGGGCTAATGGTCGTATGCATGTTTACTTGGCTCTTCTGAGCGGATGTTCTCCAAGTGGGTAAAATAAAAGTGATGATGCAGCACAGTAGCAGAAGCACTGTGCTAGGAGTAAACACCTGAGTTCTGAGCTTGAGCTTCTGTCTCAGTGACCTTGAACTACTCTAAAAGGACAAATGGGTTAGAGGATCTCTGGAGGAACTTCCAAGTTTTATCATTCCGTGACCTAGTGTGAGCAGGACTAGTCTTCCTGCCTTCACATAAATTGGTGTTTCCCTAATCAAATATTCTTCCTACAGGTTGGTGATTAAACAGGCCAATCCTAATCTTGACTCGAGTGAGATTGAAAAAACAATTCGTTACTGTTTAGAGAGAGCACTTCTAAATATTCCATCAAAAGGGTCCATTTTGTTCCACGTTTCACAGAGCAGGAATGGAACTTTTAGGGACATCTCTAAAGATACAGTATTTCTCTTTCATTAAGTCTATGCTCGGACACATGCTGGCATTCGCCTGACAGATTATCACTGATTTAAATGTTTCAAAATCATTCTATATTAACTAAACTGTTCATGAAAAACCTTACCGGGAAACATTCTGTGAAACAAAGCTATGCTAAGGAGTAGTTGGTCCAAAGTAAAGATGTTTATTTCTTCAGTTCTGCTCACCTGCAGACGAGTCAAACATCCTAATTATCTTTAGCCGCCCACCAAGCTCAACACAAAGGCTAGTCTAGCAAATGAACCTCTTGAAGGTTATTTATATGTGACCCTCATTTATAAATGACATTGGTCATTTATATATGAAGCAATGCATGTTTGTTAGAGCACTGTTGTAAGATCATTTTGTTAATGTCACATCAGACATTTAATTTTCTTACAGAAATTCTATATGAGTGAGCGTTTCATAGTGGATCGGATACAGATTACACCTGAGGGATCTGAAGGAAGAAGTACTATGATGAGGGAGATTGCAGCTTTGAGGATGCTGTGTCCCTGGGGGAGCAAGAGGAGGTCTCCATACTGAGTGCCTGTTTGCTCCAACTGGTTATGGTGAAGTCCTGCTTTTTATTTTCCTTGGAGTTAAGGAAATGATTTTTTTTTTTAATTTTGTAATTTCTGACTTCCCAGTTGCAGTGTATTATGAGTATCAGAGGAGGTACTATGAAATCAGGCAAATCATTTGTGTGTGTTTTGTAAAATCTGCTAACTATGGGTGCTTGCAAGATATTGTCTTGGGAAGGCCTGGACCAGTCCCTTTTTCTAAATCTAGGCAACCCCGACCTGTTGATAGAGTTAATTTGATTGGATTAAAATTTGTGCCCAGGCCAGCTTGCATGAGCCACGTTCAAAGGCTTCTGTAAAGTGCTACATTTCATCATGGAAATGTTAGGTCATTGAGAGGGAATAAAGGTCAGTAGATATAGAAAAAGTATGGCCTTTGGAATCTTGGTGATAAATGGACATCTTTTGATTTTCTTAAGGTTGCCTGTATTGCCTGAGAAGTAGGAGGTATTTTTTGTATGGAAGGTGAAGGATTTGGTTGAATGCTTTGCTTTTTTTCACTGTATTGGGTCCTAAGAACAGTCATTTGATTACATTTAGCTCAGTTTCTGTCTGCTTTGCATGAAACACAGTCACATACTCACAAACACACACCTAAAAATACAAAGCCTGCAGAGCATTGTTCCAAAGTAAAATGAGATCTTTAAAAGGTAAGCTAATGGCTCAATAACTAATCAGTTTTCAAACAACTGCATTAATCCAGGAAAGAAGCGTTTTCATCCCTAACGTCCCCAAAGGACTTGGGGTGTTCAACATTCTGTCACCATCTTGCAGACCTTTGCTTGGAAGGTACTTTCACAGTCTTACTCAACATGTTTGGAGAAAATTCAGGAAAAGGCTTATACATCAAAGTGCAGGAAAGCCAACTTAAGCTTTAGAATAAATACCCGAATCTCTTATCTTTTCATATTAGTTATTTGCTCTAATCCTTGCAAAGCAAACTCTAATAGTGAGAGGAGGGGCTGGGAAATGAGGAGGAAGGGAAGCTACTGGATTTGAATATCTGATTGAAAACAAACAAAAATGAAAATTCCAACCTCCTTAAAATGTGAATTGGAGTATGAGACTATGAAGAGGGAGACGGGAAGAGTTTTTAAGATCTTCACAGTCTTCTCAGAATAAACACATATCCCCCTGGGGAGAATAATTTTTCCACAAAGATTTACTGTAATTAAACTGGTGGGTTCTGATTACCATCTGGGAGAAATAGAAACTAAATCCTTGTCATTACACCCTCATGTTTGTGAGAGAGAGAGAAACAAATAGTATCTTCCACATAAATTTGGTTCTTTTTTGTGTGTGTATGGATTAAATTCGGTTATATATGTAAAGTGTTTAGAATAGTACCTGGTACATTGTAAGTCTTGTATAAGAGTTTGCGGAGCTTCGAACATGGCGTACCGGGGCCAGGGCCAGAAGGTGCAGAAGGTGATGGTGCAGCCCATCCATCTCATCTTCAGGTACTTGCAAAATAGATCTCGGATTCAAATGTGGCTTTATGAGCAAGTGAATATGCGGATAGACGGCTGTATCATTGGTTTTGATGAGTATACGAACCTCGTATTAGATGATGCAGAAGAGATTCATTCTAAAACAAAGTCAAGAAAACAACTGGGTCGGATCATGCTAAAAGGAGATAACATTACTCTGCTCCAAAGTGTCTCCAACTAGAAATGATCAATGAAGTGAGAAATTGTTGAGAAGGCAATACATTTTGTTTTTTAGGTGTTGTTAGACGTGTAGCTGTAAAACCTTTATTCATATTGTTTTGCTCACCCTCATGGTATTACCAGATGACAATAAATGCTGTGAGATTGTTTTTATTAAAAAAAAAAGTTCGCTATTCTGATCGTTCTGTCTGGTGAGAATGGTAAGTGACATTTAACAAGCCCTCAATACAGGGGTTCTTAGTCACAGGGCTCCTGACGTTTGGGGATGGGTGATTCTTTATTGTGGGGGCTGTCACGTGCATGGCCGCATATTTAGAAGCGACCCTGGCTTCTACCCCCTGGATGTCAGCCATGCCCCTACTCCATGCAGTTGTAACAAACAAAGAAGTCTCCAAACTGCCGGATGTCCCTGGAGGAGCAAAGTCATACTCATTTGGGAACGAGCCTTAATTTATCCCTGGCGCTAAACCCAGTACCTTATTTATGTTATGTATTTAATAGGTTCTATTTTAATCCCCGTTTTATAGATGCAGTAACTGAGGTATTGAAAGGTTAGCTAATTTGCCAGAGTCACGTAGCTAAAAATGCTAATGCCGGGATTCAGATTTCATAGTCTGACATTATCCACTATATTATAACGTGTGTGAAGCTCTTAGCAGAGCAAACTACAAAAATTATTTATTATTATTTCCAACGTAGTTTCTTCTTGTCTTTTGGGATTTTGGTGACAGTTAGTTGATTTTTAGAAATAAAGAATGCTTTTCATGCCCTGCCTCTTGTTACCATGAGCTTCAGCTAAAATACTGGTAAAATAATTATATGGATAAGTTAGTGTTCCTTGAGTTTTCTGTTTATTTCAGCAGTCAAAATAATGTCTTTTTGTCACAAATACTAATTGAGCATCTAAGGATATGAGATGTTGTGCTACAAATATCTTTAAAAAAACTGAGAAAGACTGATTCTCTTGTGAGAGTTTGTCCTTCCCCATCTTTGAAATCTTTAACAAGGGAGCTTGCATGTTACAACAGTGGGCCCCTGCCTCCTGGGAGCACCTGTCCCAGGCAGGGCAATGAGTCTGTCATCTGGGAATTTAAACCTTAGGATACCAGAGAGACTGTGTTCTCCCTCTTCTAGGGTTGAAGATCGAGATAAAATCTTTGGGGGTTAGTAGTGGTAAGGTTTCTACCATGTGGAGAGAGACCATCTGCAGTGATAGATACCCTGATACTCAGAGAGGAGCAAAGATGAGTCTTGGAAATCTTTAAATCCCTGGCTTCTGTTGTTTCTGAGACTGAGCTGCACTTTTGAGCCCCGTGTAGCTGGATTGTTCAGCGCATCCTTAGATACCTATGCCAATGAGGTTCTTTCGACTGCTAGCCCAAAGTATCCTGTCCTTTACAACCAAGAGACTCATTGCACCTATGATCAAGAAGCTTACAAGGCTTGAGAGGTGTTTGGTGGCACAGATCATGGAGGTCTTTGTGTGCCTACCACATTCAGGAACTTTCATCGAGATTAGATAACTCTTGAAGCATTATGAGGGCTGGATTGATGAGGTAATGGATTGGGTACTAGGAGACCTCTTGGGAGCTACTGCAGAAGTTCAGGGAGAAGGAAATGGACTCTCAAAATACACATACAATCAAGAAGAACTGAGATAAATTGGAGAAGAGAAGGAGATGTTGAATAAGAATCTCATAGTACATAGTGTGATACAGGAATCAGAGTTGACGTTAATAGCTGTGTTGCTTTGGAAGACTGGGGTAACTTAGAAGCCAGCATCCTAGCCTGGCTGTAAGTAACTATGGAGATCTTATTATCCTTGGATAGACAGAGAGCCACAATGGAGATGAACAATGCATTTATTCACTCAGCAAATATTTACTAAGAACTTACCGCATGCAGATGTTTTTCTAAGTGCTTGGAAAAATCAGAGGACCACAAAGACAAAAATTTATGTGTCCTGGACCTTCCATTCTAACAGGAGAGATGGGCAACATGTGCAGACTTGAAAGTATCAGGGAATGAGGTCAGGGGAAATTTGCAACTTAAAATCAGAGAGGGCCCTTTGGAAAGATAACCTGTTTGTCTCAGAGATGCATTTTAAACCAAGACTGATGTAGACATCAGGAAACTTCTGTCCTCAGCATAGAGTTTACAGTTTTCTCACAATTTCTTCCATCTCTAAACATAACAGAACCACCCATTTTTATGTCTAAAAGGGAAAGAGACGCATGATTGGTACAGATGGGATGTGTCAGCTCATGGCTGCAATCTTTGCCCTTAGTCCTAGAAGTTCTCCATCTTCTTTCTGTGGCTTCCTGACAACTGTCATAAGCACGGAAGATATCTATATCATCTGTCCTGGAACATGGGGCTGCTCTCAGATTTAGGGTCAGTAGGTACAAATAACCAGAATTACATAGATCCCATATAACTAGCAGGAGAAAGGGAAAAGGCCTTAAAAGACAATGCTGTAACCCAGGCTGTCACCTAGACTCTTGGCTTAATACATATAAAATGCAGCCAGGAGCCCAGTGTTGCTATAGACCAGCACTGCCCGACAGAACCCTCTATCATGACGGAAATATTTCTATCTGTGGTATACAATATAGTAGCCACCATTCACAAGCAAATGAGAGCTTGAAATATGACTAGAGTGACGAAGAAACTACATCTTAATTTAATTTAAATAGCCACATGTGGCTAGTGACTATTGGATTTGATCAGCAGCCTGGGCCCTTGATTTTTACAGAAAGAGCCCAGAATATCCTCTGAGTCCTAACTGAATCCACTGTAACATCATTAGCTATTCATTTTAAGATGAAAACCTCTAGAAGCTGGACTCTACGTCTAGGAAACTAGAAGCATCTCTCAGGAGAAATGGGCTCTAAAGTTATCCTTCTGGATTGAGTATTCAAGAGAAATTGTGTCCCCCATTCTATGTGGCTGCTAGGAAAGGAGGCATGTTTAGCAGTTTTACTAACAACAAAATTGCACTCTCTCCAGAACCCATTTCAAGGAGCAAATAGATTCTTGTTTCCACTTCCGATGAGGCCAAGCTATGCCCCTTCTGGGGGTTCCTATCTAGAGAGTCACCAAGTGTGAGGGATATAGGTGGATGGCTGAGAAGCAGGGTCTGTTTTTTCTTCTCCTATTAAGCTGCCAAAGGCATCTCCTGTGCTTACAATAGATTCCCCCACCTCCTCTCTCCTCTTCCCACAGGAGAGATAATTGGACTGTGTGATTTCCATTAAATGTAATGTACCACATGCAGATGAAACACAATAGCGAAATGCATTAAGATAGAATCTCTTGGAAAAAAAAATGGTCTGGGTGTTTTTCCATTTGTTAAAATTAGCTGCCAAATTATTTTTGTTTTTGCACAATTAAATGCAAAGATTTCATTTTCTCTTTTTAAAGGTTATTTGCATGTCATATTCTTATAAACGAATGATCTTGTTTTTATAAGAGAAACACTGCAATCATTTTTTTGCCATATATGTGTATATGTAATACGTGTATACATATATTTGAAAAATATATACACATATTCACATACTCACCAAAAGACCACATAGTGGTGCTCTAAACCTGCCAAAATCACACAGAAGAGCTTTGCAATTGTTAGGTGAAAATGCAGTGAGCCTGACTGCAGTTAGAATTCTCTCTGAAATGGACTACTGATAAGTTTCCTTTAAAAATATGTCTTCCAGCATTCATCATTTTGCAAGATAGGTCCTTTGTACACACTTTAAAGTGATGAGTTGAACAAACAGCACCAAAGGAGAAAAAGCCATTTGAGAAAGCCCTGTCTCATACATAAACCTGAAATAACAATTTCTTTTTCCTCCCATAATTATCATATTATTAGGTTTTAATTAAGTTCATGCCACAGCTCAGTGGATAGGTTAGGAATCATGCTCTGGACAAAAGGCAAAATGAGTTCAACAGTGTCTATTTCAGGCACCTTATTTAATCAGTCTCCTTGTTCCATCCCCAACCCCTTTTGGCGGACAGTTGTACTTCGTCAGCTATGAAACAACGCAGAAGGTCAAGGTCAGAGTGTTCTAGCAGCAACATATGCTATCAGGAACTAAACAATTGACTTTATTATTTGAAGATGCTTGGGTTTTACCAGTTAGATGGAGGAAACATGAACAGTGAATTCTGTAACATAGCACACAGGTAAAAGTGCAGTGTGATAAAAACATTGTTTTTTTAGCCAGACTGAGTTGTTCAAAGCCAATTGTCTTTTATTTCATGACTGGCCTTAGCTGTGACACTACATCCCTGTGGGGCACTATAATTCACATGTAATTTAATTTTGTTTGGAATTATGGGAATGTATGATTGGGGATGACCAGAGTAAACACGCTCTTTGCTTTCTTCCAGTGATTCAGGAAGTGTGTGGAAATATACTTCAGTAGGCATTTCAAAAAGCTTTTGTCTTATATTCAGGTTATTGACCAATCAGATGGCCTCTGTATCTGCTGTCTATCACCATGTTAATGCTGTATAACAAACAACAGCAAAACCCAGTGGCTTAAACAGTAAGCATTTCTTTATCTCATGAATATGCAGGTATGCTGGGTGGGTCTTCTGGTTTCAGGTAGGTTTAACTGATCTCAGTTGGGCTCCTTCCCGTTGATTGTAGTTTGATGCAAGTCCGCTCGGTGCAGGCTGTTCTAGGATGGGACAGCTGAGTTGTCCTCTACTTGATCTCACATTCTCCGGCAGGCTGGTCCAGGCTTGTTCTTATGGTAGGAGCTGGGTTCCTAGAGAGGGAGAGAGCAGGAGCACCCTTGAGGGCAGGCTCAGAGCTTCTACGTTGTCACTTCTGCTCCATTCCATTCACCAGAGCAAGTCACAAGGCAGCCCAGATTCAAGCGATGGGATGGGGAAATTGACTTCACCTCTTGATGGAAGGAGAATCAGGGCCATTCAGTCAGGAGAATGTTCATTTTGTGATCAATCTACCATAATCTGTGTGCTTTTACAAATGTAATAGAACTGAACTCTAAAAATATATTGGTACCAAGTTTGTGAGACGTCTCAGTTTGAGATTTAAACCCTGCCCAACTGCTAACAGAGCATGTGGGGTACTTAAGAAATAAAGATGAGTAATGCAAAGAAAAACAACTGTAAAACTTCATGTGTTTATGACACTGATCACCTCAGTTATTGAACTAGAGCAATGTTTGTCCATATCTACGTTGTATTTCATACCATCCACAGGCTGGCTCAGAACGCTAGTGAAACCAGAGTGTTGTCCGTTAAAGTTAAGAATCGGCGTGATCAATTAAACCTGTGTAGTCATAATATTGGCTATTTCTTTGTGACTTGGACAAAACAGAAACAGAAAACCATTAAGCTAGAATATTTACAGTAGATCTTTCCTGAAGAAATTTTTAGAATCTTCTTGCATCAAGCTTTACGTAACACAGAGATTCACATCATAACCTTTGTTAGCTTGTGTGGCAGGTGTTCGTCCTGTTTGCCAGTGGATAGAGTTCATTATTATATTTATTTGCCTTCTGTCCTGAACATAAAACTATTCAAATTCCAACACAGGAGCAAAAACCAAAACAGACAGTTGTTGACATCTGTGGAAAACCTTTGTTCTTGTTATTAGATCACAATCCTTCACATACAAGCTGCTGGAGGCTGGTGGGTACATGTGCGAGCTTCTACTTTTTTGCTGTCATTGGTTTTCAAAATTGGTAGCCCATTAGAATCATTGGAGAATCTTTTAAAATACTCATATCTTTTTTTCGCCCAAGATAAACTCAATCTGAATCTCTGGCGAGGAGCACCCAGACATCAGTATTTTTAATTTCCTTGCTGATTCTAATGTTTAGCTAAGGTTGAGAGCCACACTTGAAGTGAATGATCAAAGGATGCTGTGTTAATTTGACTCAAGATTCAAGCCTACTCATGTACCCATTGTTTTATTCTAGTTTTTTATTTGTCTGTAAATGTACAATGTTGCTTGGACATCTAGATTAAAAGTTAAAAACCAAATCAATTTTCTTTATGTATATACAATTAGTTATTTTTATCTGGATGCTTAGGTCTTTGGAGACAGATGTCTAAGTATATCTAGTGTCTCTGGCAACGTATGAGTTCTTACTGGGAAGAATTAGGAAGATTTGCTCTCTGACAACCTCCTTTCAAGCAAAAGTAAAATCCTAAATTATGATTTTAGGCTACTTAGACCTAGTCTGTTAGGCCTGAAGGTAGTGAAAGTTCTCCTTTATTACTTCTCAACAATCCTGAGGAAAGATGAAAAAGAAACACCCAATATCAAAATCTTCTTTCTCAGCAGCCTAAGACCAAAGATGAAAAAAGACCAGAAAGCTGGAGGAAAAGTTTACCCTTCTTTGCTTTGTTTTATTGTTAAAAGTTTACTTTGAAAGAGTCTTCTGTCTCAATCTACATGGACTGAAAGAAGGAAAAATGGGTCAGTAGAGGTTTCCCTGTCATTGTACGAAGTTATGAGAGAGAAAACTGCTTAACCACATGACAGCTCCCTGAGCTGGAAAAGTGCATGGTCTTTTGCCTTGCAAGTAGCTGGGGATAGACTAACATCCGCTGCTCTGGTGTGGTGTTGGATGAACCAGACAGCGTCTTCTTACAGGCTCATTGTCTAACAGATTTATTCATCAGACGTTTAAGTCTCATAAACAGGGACTAGCCCAGGATTGCTGCTCCTTCCCAACCACCGGTCATTTCTGACTTGTTCAATACGTTGATGCGTATCAATGGAAATGGAAGTTAATGGAATGGATTATTGTTTCCCCTGGACGAGGACTGTGCTAGGTACTTTTTCATAGGACTGTGCTAGGTACTTTTTCATACAGTATCTAATTTAATTCTTACAGCAGTCCTATAAAATAGGTAGTGTTATTATCTACCTTTTGGAGATATTGAAATGAACAATGAAGTTCAAGTAACTCTCCCAAGGTTATTTAACAACTCTTCTATCTGAATCTGTATTATTTAAAATCATCGTACAGTGTATCAGGTATGCACATAGAAAGTTGATTCTGTTTAAAATCCGAAAACCTGGGCCGATGTGACTTTTTTTTTTTTTTTAAGCTCTTTATTGGAATGACTTCTTTAACGTGTATTTTGGCAGTGAATGTATTATAGATTCACACACACGCACACACACACACACAAGTGTGCACACAATTACGCCACAGTAATTGGTTTACTACTTCCTTCCCTATGACCAGAAAAGTTAAGTGAAATAGCATTTTTACACACTGTCTACCTCTCCATTATCTTTGTTCTCTCCAACAACAAGCTATGTTTCTTCAGGTGAGTTCTGTTCCTTTTACTGTCTTTGGCTTCCGGAACTTAGAGGATTGAGAAAAGTGGCTTTAAATATATGCTGTAAAACTTCAAAGTCTATTTCCAGACTTATGAACACTGAAGAAGTTTGGGTAATTAAATTGGTTTGGTATCTGCTTTTTCTCTTTAAGCAAAGCCGGTCTCCTGTGAGATGTTCTTGCTCTGTTTCCCCCACAGTTCCAGAACAGTGAGGAATTCCTTTTAGTGAATTATACTTTTTCTCAATTCTAAGGAAGGCTCTTGTTTCCAGATCTCCCCTGTGGTTTCACTCAAGCCAGGTTGGATGGCCCACCATACTAAGCTGAACTTTCTGGAACAGAATTCGCTCAATGAGCTGTCATCTTGCTGAAATTTTGGATGTGTTTTCAAAATAGCAAATGTATATTTTGGGAGCCAGTTTTTGAAAGGTCAAAACATTGCATTTTCAAAATCTGGACTAGATTTTTATTTCTACCCACTTGTTCTTGCACATTTAATTATCTCTTAGGGTAGGCAAAGAGGTTAGCCATCTCTCATTAAATTGTGTATATGTGTATATGTGTACATATATATATATACATATACGTATATATGCTAAGATATGTCTAGAATATAGTACATAAACATTTTAGAAGGAAAAATATCAAACCATATTGTGCAATAGCCAATTTTTATTTTCAGCTGGAATACAGCTAGGCTCTGCTAGTGAGAAATCATTGGTACACATAGCTTGGTGGAGCAGGAACTAGGGTTTTTATCTATGAACAGCTGTTGGGTTGACAGCATATCATGCCAAGTTTGGTTTTCTTCAACAATCAGAATGTAGTTGCCGTATTGTACCGTAAGCTACTTTAACTTGACTATACTAAAATCTATTAAAGAAAATGATTACATCAACATGCATCATTTGGTACAACAGAAATGAAGCTACCGTGTTAGAACATTTTCTTACAATCAATGTCTCTCAATTTGCCTCGACATTTACTTTCAATAAGTGTCTAGTTTTACCTTGGCATTTATCTAGCAACAGTGAACTATTATCTTATGACAGTGTTCCAGCCCAACGACGTTCTCTCTCATATGGATATTTTGAAAAATACGTGCAGTAATGAGAAGCATTATTAGGAAGAGGCAAAAAATAAATGAAATAGCTAGGTAAATGATAGTATTATTAAGATTCATATTCAGTAAGATAAAAACAAAGTAAAAACATGAAATATATTTTGAAATTTACACTGATAACTTTGCCCAGATGGCCCCCAATATATCTTATTTAGGTCAAATATTTTCTTGTATTTCTCGTTCCTTCTGTCTTTCTCTTGTCTGCCAGCAATGAGAGCTGTGGGAGTTTTGATTAAAATCCTTAAACATTTTACGATGAAATCCTGAGAATTTATGCTTCATCTCATACTAGGTGCATCATACAAGAGTATATACACGTTTAACTGTTTATATATTCTTGTGGAAAGGACCAAAAGTTGGCTTGTTTCAAATGGGAGAAACTGTAATAGTGTCAAGCGTCAGTCAGCTGGAAAGAAGATTCTAGCCTCTGCTCATGGATGGAGACACCTAGAGGGTATTAATAGTAGGGTTACTGTTGCTTATTCCATCCCTCTGGTCAATGATGTCTTTTTTAAAAAAAAATCTTTTTTCTTATATTTTTTCGTTTAAGAGTGATAGCTTTCCTTTACCATAAACAAAATACATACACAGCAGATGTGTGATGCTTGTGACCTCAAATAAGCCACTGAACTTAGGAGTAATTGTCAGTAGATTCTGAAGAGATGTGGGTTACAATCCACATTCCACTACTGCTAATTACCTATGGAATTTTTGGACAAGGCACTACAACTATTTGGGTTTGCTTTTCCTCATCTATCGAATGGAGAGCCCTAGTCTACTTGATATCTTGTCTTCCCAGTGTTATCTTTTATTAAAACGTCATCCAAACACCAAAATTATAGTGAGTCAAAAACACTGACATTCTAGTAAACTAAAGTATTTGCATACCTTCCAAGCATGCTATTAGCTTTCAAAATATAAATCTGTGCATTTACTCATTCAATACTACTCTTGGAGTCAGACCAAAGTATTGTTGCTACCCCAAGTTTTCACTTTCCATTTCCTGTGTAAATGAATTATGTATATAGGGCCTTGTTTTGCTCCAAGGGTCATATCCCATGTTTTGGTGGTCAGGTTGCTGTATTCAGTATCTTATGATTGATAGCTAGCTGTTTCTCCTCCTGAGCAATAATAACCCTTTATCGTAGATAAGTGGCACTCCATATTTGAGGAATAGAATCAAGCCCAGGATTTTTGAGACGGTCTCATTTTTCATGTAGATGCTTGATCATTGCTGTTGGATGAGATAATCTGCCAAGTTGAAATAACAGGGCAGGTAATATTGATGAGGCTATGATATGATTAATATTGATATCACCCCAAGTATCATCATAAAGTAAAGAGAAGGAAGCATGCTAAGTCAAACTTTTCATATGTATTCCTTTTAGAATTCACTTTGAAACTTGGACTTTTTCTTTTTTATTAGAGGGGAGTCTTTTACCAGATGACTTGACCATGACTCATTAACAGACTTTGGAGGGAATATTATTTGAGTCAGTGAAAATAATATGAATAGAAGTCTTGTTTTTTTAAATGGAGGTATTTTGTCAAATAAGAAGCATTTCTAGAAGGATCTCCTGTTTGAGAATTTTAAAAAAACAAAAAGCAGTTCTTAATAAAGATAACTAGGGTAAAGAGAATCAATTAATTCTAATTTTATTAAGACAAAATAATGCATCACTTCTGTACTCCTCTCTCTAGAGGATATAATTCCATTGTATTTGTTATCAAATACATTTATTGAATTGTATACTTTTATAGTTTCACAATTTATTATCTCGAGATAAAAACAATTAGAGGATATTAATTAGAGAGAGACCAAAATAGTGTTTAATTATAAAAGAAAACTGAATTTACTCTGATGTCAAATTTCCTATTTGCTTTATAATCACAAACAAATCTGTAAAATCATTTTGTGGCTAATGACTTTAGAGGAAATGTAAGGTGAATCACCTAATGGCCTCATTAGCACAAATCAGTGGTTGAAACTCTTCCATACTCAGATCCTAAGGCTTTTAGTACCTTACACACTCATCTTAAAAGCAGTCATAGTTTCCTGTAAGTCCCCAAATACAGTCTTAAATATGATTCAGTTCATTCTTTTAGATAACCTGTTAACCATAGTCAAATCAAGAATTATCTCTTCTGGATTGGGCAGTATTATTAAGATCAAAGGAAAAAACTAGTCATAACTCATCATATTGACCCACTAACTGCTCTGCGATGTGTGTTATCATCCGGGATCTAAGGCTGTTGAGGGGAGAGCACAGGCAACCTGCTGGCAAGCAGTTTGGTTCTATTTGACTCAATTTGGCAAACATTTGTTATAAGTATTGAATATGTTCAGGGCTGTAAGAGGTGGAAAGATATATAAATTCTAGAACCTATCCTCTAAGAATCTATAATCAATGTGAAGGGATAGTATAGTATATGTGTGTGTTTATACATGTATATATAATGATAATTCAGAGTAAAATTATAAATGCTATAAGAGTGATAAAATATGAAACAAGAGTTCTAAGGAAGGAATGAGGCCTTTAAGTTGGGTGGGTCAGAAGAATTTCAGGTACTAACAGATATGATAGGCAGAATAACATGAGCAGTGGCAAAAGTGGTGCAGATGGAATGTAGGGAGCAGATTCTGGTTCCGGTTTGGCAATCGTCTAGAGTAGGGGTCGGCGAACATTGTCCACAAAGAGCGGATAGTAAATATTTGGGGGTTTATGGGGCATATGATCACTGTCTTCACTACTCATCTCTGCCTGTGGGATATGAAGTCAGCCGTAGACACTACCTAGAGATAAGAGTGTGCACGTTAGTGGTAGACCTAGACAGTAGTGTCGAAGAGTAAGTTTGGAGCTAACAATATATATGTGAATGAGTTTGGCTGTATTTCTATCAAACTTTATTTACAAAAGTGGTGGTTGTCTGGACTTGACCTGAGGGGTGGGCTCTATGTAGTTGGCCACTGCCTATTTTAGAGGCTTAAACTATGTGGCAGTGGAAGAGAAATAATATAGGACACATTGCTTAAATCTCCTGGTGGGGAAGTTGTGCTTAAGTCAGTGGTAAATAGAGAACCCTTGTTAGTTATTGGGCAAGAAGAATAAAACAAACCCAAACAAAAAAGCTAATATTTATTTCATGCTAATGATATACTAGGTACTGTGTTATGTACTTTCTAAGGATGGAATTTGAGACAAAGTTGACTGGCTGGTGGAGGGGGGGTTTCCATGAGTTGGTCTCCTCTAAGGACCCCTTATATCAAAGAACATGAGCAAAAGCCTTATATGCTGGTACTAAAAACTATTTCTAAATCTGCCCAGAGAACCTTGCGGTTCATTAACACAGAACAAATCGATTAAATGAGCATTTGTGATATTCCTATTATGTGCCAGGTAATGGGCTGAATACCGTGTATGTGGAGATGACTAAGGCATTTGGCCATGCTTCCCTGGAGCTCACAGTCTAGTAGAGCATAAAGATATGTAAATAAATTATTATAGCACTGAATGACATATAGCAGGATGTACAATCTAAAATTGTACTGATTATAAGACAGTGATTCTATTTAAGGAGGTCAAGAAAAACATCACAGAAGTAATATTTGAGATAATTGTTGAAGAATATTTAACCATATGTCTCCAGAGAAAAAAATGAGACTATTCCAGGAGAGTATACAAAAACACCAAGGCGTTAAAGCAGATTAAACGTGGCTACTAGTTCACTGTATGTCTTAATTTAATGTAAATAATTTTAACTAGGTATAAAGTTGTTAACTAGGTAACAAAAGGCAAGAAAAGAAAAAGAACAATAACTTATTACAGAGGTAGTAATTGCAACAACTAAGGCTGGGGAACAATGGGAAGAAACTGGAATTATTAAAACCTAGAAGTCTGGAGAAGAGGCCATGTCTGGAGGCGCTGGGGCTCAGACATCTGAGGGAGAGGAGCTAAGTACCTGGTACTGGTGTCTCTGAGGGGCCCACTATGAGGCTGGTTCTGCAAATGACAGGAAAATTGCAAACAGAATTCAGCTGCTTGTATGAGTAGAAATTGCTACTTCTGGACCAAAGAAGCATTACCAGGATAATGTTCATAGTAATAAGAAGTAAACAGGAAGCACACAGGAAACAGGAAGGAATAATTCCTTATTTCCTTCTCTAGTCTCATAGCCTCCAACTATCAAAAATAAGGAGACACTAGCAACGCAGAAAGGCTGTTTGTGAAGCCTCAGCATCACAAAGCCAAGTATAGAGAAGGGCGGGTTCGGAGCTGAGAGACAAAAGTGTAGTACCTGGCCCCTTCACTATATCTAGAGCATAAGGTATGTAATTGAAAATTAGGCAGGATGTGTAGTTTCATACCAAGTGAGGCGTTGGGACTTTGTTCTACAGGCAATGGAAGCCACCTAATGATGGATGGAAGAATTAATATACAGCATCATTACTGGTTTTGTAGCATAGCATATTCTCAGTCCTGGCAGAAGCTTGCCTAGTGTTCTGACTTCAGAATGGTTTGGTAATGGTAACAACTGTTCTGTATGTTCTTAAACAGTTATCACTAATAAGTGGTGCCAATGCTTGGCATAACAATGGTTTATTCACATACTCATATGTTTTGGAGCTATTAGTGACTATTGTATTAAATTTGTTTTTAGTAAAGGAGATCCACTACTGATTCAGTGGAGTGTGTATGTAGACGTATATATGGTTTTTGTTTTTTTTTTTTTTCCAGTTCAGGCCTTTGTCCTTCTATTTGTAAATTGAAGCTATTTTTACTTTATTTTAGAAAATTGAGCTGAGCATTCTTTGTGCAGGGTGCTAAACGCTCAGGTTAGGTTGTGAATTCTCTAGACCAGGCAGACAAATTATAAGAACAAAGGAAAGGAGAGGAGAGAAAGTCATGGGCAGGAGAGCTGGGCAGAACAGAGATGTGTGGTCAGTGAGTGTCCAAAGGATGAACACCTTTGTTTGTCTTCTCTGGAAATGTTATGCTGCTGGACCAAGAAAGACTAAGAAACATTGAAAAGTGTTCAGAATTGAGCAGAGATATTATGCTGGACCAAGAAAGACTAAAAAAGACTTAAAAGAGTTAAGAGTGCAGGATGGGAGATTTCAAGGGGAACTATTCTACATAATTCAGTGGATAGGAATAAATCCCATTCTCACTCATTAACTTGATTTTTTATTACCTTAAGGTCTTCATATAATTTTAATAGGGGTATTTAAAATGTGATGGGCTAGAGGAAGATTGAAACTAATAAGTAAATTCAGAATTGTTAACATAGACACACTGATGGGCTTCCTTAGTCTCAAATGTTTGCCCTATTCTTTTTTGTGACAAATCTTTTAAAATAATTATTAATGCTTCCAAATAATTTTAAAAGAACTAAAAACAACTCTGAAGCAAAATTATTTCATCAGTATAGAATATTTTTCTGTGCCTAGTGTGTCATTTAATGGACTTGATATTAATAAATTATTGCAATAGGATCTAATAACAGTGGATTCTTATGTGACAGGGACAAATTTTCATTGAAAGTGAGGACATATATTATGATCAGAGACAGGGGCTTGAATTGAAGATCACCACTCTATTAAAATAAAAAATAATGAAAATGATACTAGAAAAGAAAAACATGTCAGGTGGAAGCAAGCTATAAAATATAGATTGTCAAAAAGTTTTTCTATTAACTCTTCATGCTACTATGGATTTAATATGTTAACATTTACCCCCAAAAATGCATTATATCTTGTTAGGCAGTCTGTCTTGGAATCACAAGTAATTTGGCTTGTTTGATTTGAAGTCTTTGATAACAAGCCATAGATTTCTTATAAACCAATAAATACCCCAAACTACAAACCTTAATTAAAATACGTGGATAATAACCATAAAATTAAGCTATAGTATGAGCGGCAGGTGGATAAGAGATACCACTAACCTCTGGGATTTAGTAAACTAATAGGAGGCAGTGTAGCTGGAACCTAGGAGGCATTTGTCCATAATGTTGGTATCCTCTTTGAGAGACAGACCCAAAGCCAGGTGGCCTAGTGAAGCAGAAGCTTCCAGGAAACTCCAGGAAGCACTGGGTGAGGACTGGAACATCTGTGATTTGGTGGGTCTGCATCTCCATGGGGGCTTCACAGCTGTTTCAGTGCAAGCATCCCCATTCCTGATGCTCTTTCCTTTGTGCTGTGGTCTGAAGGTTTGTGTCCCTTTCCCAAGTTCATATGTTGAAATCCTAATGCCCAATGTGATGGTATTAGGAGGTAGGGCTTTGAGAGGTGCTTAGGTCATGAGGGTGGGACCCTTATGGATAGGATTAGTGACCTTATAAAAGAGACCTCACAGAGATCTCTCACCCCTTCCAGCATGTGAGGATATAACGAGAGGATACAGTCTGGAAGAGGGTTCTTCTTGGACCCTGCTGGCATCCTGATCTTGGACTTCCAGCCTCCAGAACTGTGAGAAATAAATTTCTGTTATATGCTGCCCAGTCTGTGGCATATTTTCATAGCAATCCCAATGGACTAAGACACTTGGGGTTACCACTGTATAGAGGCAGAGGTTGATAGTTACCCAGTATTACTCACTTACCATGAAAAGCAAGAATGGTTAAATAATGTGTTTTTTAATAAATGTATTTATTTATTGGCTGCATTAGGTCTTTGTGGCTGCACACGGGCTTTCTCTAGTTTCGGTGAGCAGGGGGGCTACCCTTCATTGTGGTGTGTGGGCTCCTCATTGTGGTGGCTTCTCTTGTTGTGGAGCATGGGCCCTAACACACGTGGGCTTCAGTAGTTGTGGCACACAGGCTCAATAGTTGCAGCACATGGGCTTAGTTGCTCCCAGGCATGTGGGATCTTCCCGGACCAGGGCTTGAACCTGTGTCCTTTGCATTGGCAGGTGGATTCTTAACCACTGCACCACCTAGGGAGTTCCAAGACTGGTTAAATAATAAAGGGCCCAGTGCAAAATGAAAATGGGGGCCCATTGTTCATAAATGATTAAGAACTTGAAGATGATGACCACAGAGCATTAAACCATGCATGAAGTCCTTTTAAGCATGGAAATCTGTGAAACTGCACTGGTCACACGCCCATGAAGCCAGCCCTGCTGGGGATGGAGTTAGTATTTTTTGTTGTTATTGTTCATTTCATTAATTCACTCATTTTCTTAGCATATATTTAGCATCTACTATGTTATGGCTTTGTGATCAGTGCTAGGGATACGACAGGGAAAAAACAGACAAGTGCTCTATTCTTAGGAAATCTGTGTTTTATGTATGTGGCTGTAGATATTGGGAAGATTTGGTGATGGGGTTCTGGCCTTTCTCTAAACATTTCCAAATCATATTTTAAAGGTCTTGAGACTACCAGAGTCAACACGGCTCAAAAACTTGTGGCATTATATTGTATGTGAATAATGCTGTCTGCTACAGCATTTATGCCTCTACAGTCATTGTAGAAATCTGTCATCCTAGCAAAAGAAAAATTCCAAACCCTTTCTAAGTCTCTTGAGCCCATCTACCTTGACTGACTTACACATTTGATGTATGATCAGAGGTTCCTCTCTTTCATCCGAAATCCCTTCTGCAGCATAAAGTAAGAAATAGAACACTTTCATTTGAGTTTGAGTTCTCAGGTCCCTAGGAATATTAACATAATTGATCAACCAACAGGGACTTCCAAGTACTTGTTCTGTGTCTGGCACAGAGAACAAGGTCGGAACCCCAGAAGGGGCAACACTCACTCATGTTGTAAGTAAGAGCAGTAATGCCCTTATTGAGTATTGACCCTGTGCCATGCTTGATCACAAATACCACCACCTATATTCACATATTCAGTCTTTAATCCAGCGAGGTAGTTGGTATTACTAACTATCAGAGAGAAAAATAACTTCTCAAGGTAAGACAATTAACAAGTGTCAAAGTGGCATATACTTAGGTGTTAAGTGGAGCATCTTGTTGAACTAGCTTAGTTGGGAGAATCTTCATGTGTGAGGGACCACTGGCATTGAAGGATGTCTCCTTCCCTTGTCCCCTTGCCTGAGAACTGCCTGCACCTCTCCATCCCAATGTGTGGGACCATGTTTGTAGTAGGAGTCTCCATGTACCTTCCATGACCTTAGTTGTTTGAACTAAATGTTATACCTGCATCCATTAAATGCTTTCTTGGGAGCCTAAAATCTGCACTCAATTTAATTATCCTTTGTTCTCTGGGAAGTAATGTAAATAAAGCCTAGGACTTTCTTGTTTGCTGTTGTGTATTTGGAAGCAGAAAAGTCAGTCTGAGGTAGGGACAGAGAAAAAAGGGAGAGGGAGAGAGCCTTGTTAAGACAGAAAGGAAGAGGGAAGGAAAGAAAGAGCAAGAGACAGAGACACACAGACAGACACACAAACACATAAACACACAGAGAAAGGCATAGAAAACATAGAGATACATGCAGACTCGCAGGACACTGAGGAACAGAAAGATTGAGACAGAGAGACAAGGAAAAAGACACAGAGAAAGAAAAAGGGGAGAGAGAGAGACAGATTGAGAGACTAAGAAGTAGAAGTGTCCTTTTCACTGATACAGACCCTATGTGACTCTATTGCCAGCTATCTGGATGATGACCAGGACAAGATTCCAGTATGGAACCAAGGAGTTGTTTATTTCTCTGTCCTTTTAACCCCACAACACATCACTCCTACTTTCCAATCTTTTGGATTCATTTTACACTAATGATGTAGCTGTGCATTCTTTTTCTTCTTTCCATATTTTTTCTGTTCCTAGATAAACCTGCACAGCTGGTATTTATTTGGGTTTCCTTTTATAGCTTGAAAAATATTTAGGCATGTTTACCACAAGTGGGAATCTCGAAGCAGTTTATGTATACATACATATTGGCACATTTCTGTTTTGAAACGGGTTGATGATAAACACATTAATTTTTTAAATATCAGCTGATTAATAGACTATAGCAGTTTACAGTAACTCCTTTCTTTCTGTCAGCTCTTCCTGCTTCCAGCTCCCAGTCTTTGAAAACCAATGCTGGTTTTTGAAAGTAACATTTAGGAGGATGTGATTAAGAAATCAAATGCTGAATATCTCTGCAAACTCTTTCGTTTCTATGGAAATTACTGAGTAAAATTTAATTCCCTTATCAGGCACTAAAAGCTTAAAATGATTCCTATTAAATTGACAAATGCAGTGGTGGGTGCCTCTTATCAGAGGAGAGCATCGTCTTGTTTGCCGGTTCATTGTCGGAACTGCTCTGCTTTGCTTTATGAGTGCGTTCCCTGGAAGCGGGGGATAGAGCTCTTTATCACTCTTCATGGCCTGGAATGTGGGGAAGCATTTGCATGGCTCCTTACCTAGAGGGATGTTGCCAGTGCAGCTTCCTTTAAGACTGAAAGATGAATGGGCATAGTTCTCATAACAGTGGTGTGCGAATACAGACTAATTTTGCATAATTACGTGTCATTTGTGGGGACCTTACGCTGACTCCTTGCTTGGTAAATATTTTGTTTGTCATGTCATTGTTGGGCATGCTCTGGCCTGGTCTGGTCTGTGGGTCTGATTTATACGAAATATATCACCCAAACTTTTCAGAGGGATCCAGTGAAAAGATCGAGGGTTTCTGGAAGAGCAGGCAGGTTTACCAGCTCTACAGTTGAGTCTTGAGCAACACAGGTTTGAACTGCAACTATCCACTTGTAAGTGAATTTTTTCAATAAATTCTACAGTACATGTCTTGAGGCTGGTTGAATCCCTGGATACAGACTGCAGATACAGAGGGCCGACTATGGGACTTGACAATCCTTGGATTTTGCCATCCTCAGTGGCGTCCTGAAATCTATCCCCTGAGGATGCTGATGGATGACTGTACGTGGTTTTGATCTGAGGTTCAGGAGTCTCAGAAGAGTTCTTCACACCTGATCCCAAACAGCCCTTCCAGATCCATTACTGTCTGTTATGCTACAGTCTGAATTTTAAGAGTTGATAATGCACTTTGGATAACCTTGAACACACTATGTATTTGGGATCTGTTACACTTCCAGCTAGAGTTATGTTTTTAGAATTTGTCTTTCCCTCTTTTTAGTTATTAGAATCACTGTATTTTAGAATAAAAGCCAGTTTGTTAAATTATATCTCCCTTCTCAATTGATACAAAATATTTGTTTAAAATGATCACAATCCACCGGTTTCTGGTGATTTTTTTTTTTCTTGTTTTTTGACATCATAGTTTCTCCTCCCTAACCAGATGGCGTGGCCACACTCAAAAGTAATGTGAAGCATAAATAAAACCTGTGTTTATAGTCAGATGTGATGAAGAAAGGGAGAGGTACACTGATCAGAGAAAGCCTAGTCATGCCACTTTTACAGGTGTCTGTAAGTGTTACAATTAACAGTTTTTAAAAGTTGAAGAGTACTTAACATTTCCTATGTGGTGATACCATCATCGCTTCCTGTCTCCATACCTTTATCCATACTCTTACCTCTGTCTATATTCTCATCCCCATCTGATTGCCCTGTTAACTTCTGTTCATTCTACAAAGTGCAAATCAATTGTTACTTCCTCTGTGAAGCTTTACCTGAACTCTCTAGAAAGTGGCGGTCACTCTCTTTTGGGATCAGCAATGACTTACATACAATGTGATACAAGTTATTTAGGCACCACTGTGATCACTTTACTCCTTGAAATCAGCGAACGTTCTTTAATCATCTTTGCTTCATGAGCATCTATAACGGTGCGCCCCTGGTAGAGGCTCACTACATATTTAATGAATAAATACAGAAGTAAACAAATTATGATGTGGACATTAATGGAAAACTTTACAGGGGGATATATTTCTAATATAATATCAAGTGATGACTGCAGGTTATAAAATAGCAATATGATCCCAAATATGTTCATATATACATATATATGGACAGAAAAAGGTCCTAGAAAGTTATAACTACACTAAAATATTGCAGTATTCATTTCTTGGTAGCAGTGTTATGGATAATTTCTTTATTTTCTGAATTTCTATACTGAGCATGTATCTTGCAAACTAGGAAAAAGTTAATTATGGAGAGAAATTTGAGCCAGTTAAAAGTTTCCTCTGACTCTCTTGACAAAAGTTCCTTCCATGCTCTTACTCAGTTGTCATTTTTAATCCCATGTAGTATTTTTCTTTTCTTGGTGGGCTAGTATTTAGGTATGGGGACTGCCATTACCGGCCTAGAAGCCAGTTGTACAAACAAATATCCACTTTGAATTCTGTCTAGTTTACAGATGGTTCTGAATGTACACATAAATTAGGTTGGAACATGTGGGTATCCTGCCTATGAGCCCGGTTTCAGTTGGGAGATAAAACAAGTGATGGCACAGAAGAGAGGAAGATGAGGGGGTCGTGGCATCACTCAGGGATTTTCATGCTTCTTTGTTATTTTAGTTTTCAATTTTCCAATGGATAAAATCCTAAAATTAAAAGCAACAGTCTCCACCTTTCTATATTGTGCTCTTGTTTTGACTGTTGTCTTTATAAAAATTGCATTCTCGCCATTTCAGAGGACGATTAATACCCCCAAATCTCGTTACTGTGCAATTGTCCCCTGGTGGTTACTTTGTTTGCACATTGTAATTATGGATAGCATTAATTGTTCATGAAACTACCATTTTTCCTCTTTATTTTTGCATATATCTCAAATACACATTATAACTTCTCCATCTTCTGCACAGTGACTGTTTCGTGGCGGCATGACAACGCATTTATCTTTGTGTCCTGCACAGGGTTGGTGCAGTTTGTAAAGAATTCACATTATTATTTTGGATCAGAGCTAAGTGTTGGATTCAGCGTACATCTCCTCAAAGCGCTTCTTGCCATAATAGCAATATTTTTTTTCCAGAGATGCCATATTTCTGGGTTGCATTTGTTGCTTCCTTTGGCAACCAAATGTCCCATCATTGCAAATTGATGGCAGTAAGATTGACCTTTATTATGGCCTTTTTATTCGCTTAACTCAGAAGGATTTACAGCATTATATTTTGTTACCACATTGACTGTTAATGGGTACGATAAAAGAATGACTGAATTCTGCACATCCTTTTTATTTTCTAATGGCCTTGGCATTATTTACCAACTAGACTTTCAGATTTTAAGATTTCTCTCTTGGACAATACAGGAAGGGTTTTGTAAAACCAAAACTTCTTCCTTATGTGAGATGCACATTTCGCTCTATACTGTCAAAATAATCAAATGCTTGTTGTAAATTTGGGCACTTAAAATGACAAAACCATTGCATTTGGAAGAAACAAAAAATTCCGAAGAAAAAAACACCAAACACCTACAAGGTAATTCAGATTGCTTCATCTGTAAATAATGAGAATTTAATGAGGCTTATATTCCAAAATATCTCTTTTCAAAGTGCGTAATGCATTTATTGTCATATTAATTGTCTTTCACATGGCAGCCTTAGGACACTGTTCACAGAGGAAAAGTTACATTGTTTGGCCTGGAAGTGACAGCCTGGGGATGCACAGGACTCCTTTCAGAAGGAAAGGAGGATTCTCTGGATTTGAGAGCCTCGGCTGTGAGGGCTGGGTCTTCATGTGTGGTTAGCAGAGGAAAGGAGGATAATTGTTCTGGGAGGCGTGCGAGTGATACGTGTGGCTGTGTAGGTTTTGCTACCTCAGCTCCTTGCAGCTGGTTAGAGATGGCTAGAGAGGCCTCGGCGTGAGAAGTTGTTGACCACAGACAGGGAGGAAAAAAGTGCAGACTTAGTCCACAGGCTCTGTCTCTGCTAATAAATCTGAGTTTCCGTCAACCTGCTGCCATTTTAACCAGTAACTATTTCTGCAGTTTCTAAAGAGGGAAATGTTTTTAAAGCTATGTTCTCTCTTTCTCTTTCTTTCTACAATGGCATTTCATTGACTGAATCTTTTAGTTTTAAAATAGAATCTGAAGTACTACTAGATTGATTCTTGTTTATGCTTTAAAAAAATTTTATGTATTTATTTATCTATCTATTTATTTATGGCTGTGTTGGGTCTTAGTTGCATTGGGCTTCTCTCTAGTTGTGGCGCACGGGCTCCATTGTGCGGGCTCTGTATTTGCCCCTTGGCATGTGGGATCTTAGTTCCCCAACCAGGGATCAAACCCGCATCCCCTGCATTGGAAGACGGATTCTTAACTACTGGACCACCAGAGAAGTCCTCCATCCTTGTTTATGCTTTTTAATTGGTCTTTAGGTATTTCATGTTATGTGCTTTAGCTTTTAATTTAATTTTTTAGTTTGGAAAAAGGAATACATTTGCATAGCTTACAAAACAAAAAACACTGGCCTGAACTCTTCAAAAAAAAATCAGTGTGATAAAAATTTTGTAAAAACCTCAAAACTCAAACAAAAACAAACGTAAAAATCCAAATACATAACACTAAAAAGTATCAAAACGATGTCACAGGAGAAATACTGAGAAGCATGACTCTCATCGCTACCCCTTCTATCTCGTTTTCCAGCCTCACACGCCTTAGTGTGATAATCAGTAGTTCGTATTTGTTCATGTGTATGTACCACAGTTAATTTAACTGGCTCCAGACACTTGGGCAATTTCTAAATGTTTGTGATTACAACCACTATTGTAGGAAATAGTTTTGTGTATACATTGTCATGTGTTGTTATATCTGTAGGATGAATTCCCAGGATTAGAATTGCTGGGTCAAATGCTAAATGTATTCGTCATTTTGTTAAATATGCCCCCAAAATGCCCTCCATAGGGCACTCCCACCAGCAATGTAGGAGAATGCTCTTTTCCCTACAGCCCTGCCAACGAAGCATCTTGTCAAAATCTTGGCTTTGCAAAGTTGACAGGTAAAAATGCTACGCCAGGGTATTTTTTTTTAATTAATTAATGTATTTTATTTATTTATTGGTGGTGTTGGGTCTTCGTTTCTGCACACGGCTTTCTCTAGTTGCTGCAAGCGGGGGCTACTCTTCATTATGGTGCACGGGCTCCTCATTGTAGTGGCTTCTCTTGTTGTGGAGCACGGGCTCTAGGCACGTGGGCTTCAATAGTTGCAGCACACGGGCTTAACAGTTGTGGCTCACAGGCTCTAGAGCACAGGCTCAATAGTTGTGGCGCAAGGGCTTAGTTGCTCCATGGCATGTGGAATCTTCCCAGAGCAGGGCTCGAACCCATGTCCCCTGCATTGGCAGGTGGATTCCCAACCTCTGCGCCGCCTAGGAAGTCCACGCCAGGGTATTTTTAATTTGTATCCTTTTACTATGAATGAGGTTGGGCATCTTTTTATACATGTAAAATTTATTTATATTGTCTTTTTTTGTTTTTCTCAACTGTCTGTTCATAGTCTCTGCCCATATCTCTACTGGGTTGCTGGTCCATTTCTTACTGATTTCTAAGGTCTCTTTAAATATTGGGAATATTATCCCTTTTAATATTATGTGAGTTGTTTGCATTTTTCCACATTTATCATTTGACATTTGTCTCTGCTTGCAGTGCTTTTTGTTTGTTTTGCCAAGCAGAAGTTTTTAATATCTACGTGTTTAAATTTATCAATCTTTTCTTTTAACTTCTGGATTTTGAGACACATTTAACTAATTTTCCTTGTGTTCCTTATAATTTAGACTTAATGCTTGGTATTTTTTTTCCTGTTTCTATCCTGAGGTCTGTTTATTTCGTATCTTCCTGTTGGCGGAGGTTTAATTCTTGATTCCTGATTTCTTGTATTTGTTCACAATTCCAATAACATCCTTAAGATTTTTCTTCATTCATATTCATAACTTTCATCTTCTCTTTGACAAAATTTTTCTAGTGGATTTTCATCCTTAGGAATATTGTTTGTTCTTTTCCATACTTTTATTTATATGGGATATTTTCCTTTCTTAATACCCATTGTTTTCTTGGATTACCAAGAGAAGGGTTCTGTGGTGTGGGAGTATGCAGGGACTCTGAGGGTTTACACCTCAGGGACTCTACTTCTCTTGTTCCAGAGGTAAGAAAAGGGCTCTCCTTAACATATGCGAAGTACTCCTCTACCCCTCTCCCCGCCTTTCAGAGGCTGTACAGGAAAGGGACTCAGAGCACAGAATCTGGAGCCAGACTTCCTGGGTTCAGGGAGTACTGGGCTTGTCCCTTATTAGCTGATGATCTTGGGCAAACTTGTGCCTCAGTTTTCTCATCAGTAAAACAGGGATAAAAAGAGAAACTGAATCTTGGGATTGTTGAGGTTAAATGAGCTAATATATGTAAGTGCTCAGACCAGTGCCCAGCACACAGTGCTTGCTCGTGTCTGCAGTAGTGAGCAAATGCAAATGAGTAAAGTGGCTTCCTCCTGCCCTGTGTTTACTCTCACTGACACAGCATCTCTGCCCGGTTCTGGAGAGCCCAGGGCTTCCTGGCGTCTTCACACTGTCACAGGATACAGCCCTTGCACACCAAAGGGAGCACCCACTTTTAGGAGGTACTTTGGAAGATTCTCTCAGAGATCTGCCCCCAGTGGCTTTCCCTGGACATATTCTGGATCATCTCTTTCTGTTTCCCTCACTGAGAGGGCCCTGTGCCACCTTAGTCCTTCTCACAGCAGCCCCTCTCGGGGAGAACTTCTCCTTCTGAGACACATCATCTGCTGGAATTTTCTGACTCTACCATCACTAGACCCCCTCCAAATTCCTTATTTTTTTCCCTAGAGCACACTTATAACTTCTGGCATAGGCTTCCTGGTCAGATAAAACCTGAGCAATACCAGCTCACAACTGGAGTTTGTAGGTATCATCTGAACCCCAACGTCACTGAAAATTTGTGGGTTTCTCCATTATCTTTGTTTTTCTGGATGATTTCCAAGGAGAAGTAGTGGGAGATTCCAAACTAAGATTCCGCTATCTTCCTCCTGGAACTGGTGTGTGTTGGTTGGTTCCACCCCCTAACTCCCACCACCCCCAAGGTTATTCTTTCAAGAACCTGGATTGGAGTTTTGATTTTTGGCATCTCCCACAGCATCCAACATAGTGTAAAACAAACGGATGATTGAGTGAAAGAATTTCTATGAAAACTTCTGACTGAGGGCACGTCCTTCTTGGAGTTCAGATCTTCTGCAGCACAGGATTCCAAGGGGCTGCTGGGGATCTGGGCTCCCTGATGCTTTGCAAGGTGTCCTCTCTACCCTTCATGCTGCAGGAAGTCCTTTCACCATGGGGCTTCATAGAGTCCCAGGACCACCACAGAGCAGGAGTTCATGACCTGGAAGGGACAAGAAATTTTCTATCTCTGTGATTTATTCCATTTGGGGAGAGGAGGGACTCCCAGGGCATCAGCTCCTCTGGGAATTCACTGGGTTTCACAGCAGTATTTGCATTTTTCATTTGTCTTTTGTCTCCATCTAAGATTTTTGACCATTTACATTGTGCTAGGCACTGGGCTACAAGGTGAATGCTTTACATCACTAATGTTCTCTTCACAGCTGTCCTCTGAGAGGTGGCTATGATTACACCCATTATATAGATAAGGAAACTGGCAAGCACTAAGTTCATACACCTGTCCAAAGACGTATGGCTAACATAGCAAAACTGGGATTTCCTCTTTGGCAGTCTGACTCTTAAGGTCTATGGACAACACATGCTTTATCCTTCCATATCATTCTGACACTTAAGGGAACCTCGGACTGCACAAATAATCTCGAAATTGCACTTTACATTAGGCAAGTGGACAGGAGGGCAAAGTAGGATTCTAGAAATCTCAAGAAAGCTCTGTTTGGGTTAACGGTGGCTGAGGCAAATGTCACTTAGTGTGTAGTCAGGAAAAATGGGTTGGGAGTGGACCCAGCCTCCGTGATAATAATTATTAACAGGTTGTAAGGGCTTAACTTATTGTCTGGGACTTTTCTAAGCATTCATGCACTTACTAACTTCAGCCTGACAATACCTGGAAGGGATGGGCTGTGTTATTTTGGCCTCATCAGATGAGAAATCTGAGGTCAGATGGAGCAAGTACCTTGTCCAAGGGCATATGGGTGTAAGTGGCAGAGCTCGGAAAACATCCCAGATGACAGGGCTCCAGAGTGCATGTGAGCCTTGCCCTGTGAGGGTGCGTGAACGTGAATGAGTCCCCGAACCCAGGAGTCTTCCTCCACCCATGGTGGACTGTTACTGATCAAGAGAGCTGGTTCATAGCCTTGACTGGAACAAAACCACTCTCCTTGTCTCAAAAGAGAATTATAAACACTTAGAAAATAACAACCTAGAAATGTGTGTATTTTTATAGAACATGAAGTAATTCTCGGGGGAATAGTAAGACCATGATTTCCACTGGAGTTGTTTAGGAACTGCTTTCATTAAAGAACATCTTCACCTTTCAAAAAGAATTACACATACAAATGATAGAGACGCAGCCACTTATGGTACGATACATTATATACAAATATTTTTTTCATCCTCATAAGTCCGTAAACTTTACCTCTAAAACATCTTCTCAGGCTTTCAACCAGTAATGATTTTCTGTTTCCGCAGCAATCATTTCAAAAAACAATATGCTTCCAGTATGTGAGGTCAAGGAATATTAGCTTATTTTCACTTCAGTCTTTCTTTCTTTGTTGGTTTAGTTTATAGTGATTTGTCCACAATAACAACATGTGTGACTTGGAGAATATCTAAGGAAGAAAAGAACCTGAAGATGGTTAATTACTAAAACAAGCTGTTTCTTTCCACACTAAAGAAAGAATTGTCACCCAGCACAGGATGGAAGAGATTAAATAAAAAAGTATGAAGGCTGAACACATCTGTTTCTTTGTTTGCTTTAAGAATAGAAGCCTCTCGTTGTTTTTTTTTCCTGTTGATTTCACAAGGTAAGACACTGAAGGAGTAGACCCAGAGAGCCTTCCTAAAGTAATTCAAAATTCGACACATTTTCTCCCCATCTACTATTGTCCTGTTCTCTATTCAGTCTGCAACAATTAGAAAGAGCCTTTGTGTGATAAGCACTCAGGTTGGCCTTTGTAGATCTACACAGGAAATATGGACTCTGTCCTAGAAGGTGTACAGCCCAAAGCTGTAAAAAGTTACATGATACTCAACTAATCAAAATGTAAAACATTCAGAATATCTTCTAAAATTTCTAAACAGAAATAACCATCTAGACATGAAATTAAATTGACTGATTTAAGCTCAACAGGTATGCATATATATCTGTATGTGTGTGTGTTGTAGTTTATTACTAAGTTTCTGAGGACATTAGATAGCCTATGGATACAGGGCAAATCAATTCTGGGAAAAATATAACCCTTGCATCACCATATTTAATTTTTTAAACTACATTAATAGTTGCAATATTGTTGTTACCTTTGACTTTGGCTGATAGAATGTAAGCATGGGGGTATTTAACTGACAGTTTAGGTAAACTGAGGGTGGAGTTAAATATTGCATTTTTTGTGTATTTCGTTTTCATCTCAGAATGTTTTCTATAAATTATTACTTTTTATTGGAAACCCTGTTGTGATGTTTAGGTAGGCATTGATAAGATTTTCCAATCTGTTTTAAGTATATAGCACATTTAGAAAATTGCTGGAAGACTCCATGTGGCTATTGACTAGTAGAACCATCTATGTAATCACACCTCTGACTTTCAACCACATTGTTTACACGTGGACACATAGAGTCTTCCTTTTCAGTAGCTTTCTTGTCTCCGTGCCAGTGAAGAGTGCCCATCCAAAGACAACTAACAAAAAGATTTGAGGAAAATCTAATCAGCAAATCAACCCCAGGCTTATTCAAATAGTTGGGTATTAGATACTATAGATACTGCAGAGGAAACGTGTAGTCTTTTCTTGCTAAAATATAACTAAACAAAAAGAGAAACAGTACTCTTTGCGGATGAGCAGGAAGCAGTAATTCAGGCTAAAGCTACAAAGTGCCAGCTGTGGCGTAGATAAGGGGTGTGTGTGTGTCTGTGCACACGTGTGTGCAAGGGGAGTCTGCCCAGAGGACGGCCAGGGCACTGTGACTAGGGTATGAAAAGGCCAGAGCTGCTCAGAGAAAGAGGGGCTCACGCTGGGCCCTGAAGGAAGAGTGGGATTTAAATGAGAATTCTTTTCATTTCATTTAGGCAAAAGATTAATTTATGATTTATACGTGTAGACTTTTCCATCTCTGTACCATTTCTAGTTCTTTAAAAGTTCATTTTCATTCTCTGTCCAGCCACACCAGCCTCCAAACAATATTGAATCAAAAGAAAGTTTCAATCTTTGTGCTCTTGCATTATTGAACACTCTGAATATTCCCCAGGCCTGCTCTTTCTGCAAACACTTTCCTACCATATGCAACTGTCTGAGAAAATCTACTTGTATGCAGTAGATTGCTGTTATTCATTATTCATTACAACATTATTTAGTTGAACAACCTACCAAAGAAAACTTGGTTCTGTATGGGGAAATGTACAAACTCTGAGAACTAAATTATTTTACTATAAATGCTTTAAAAAGAGCAAGCTTTATGGTCCTCATTATTTGGTCTGTGCTGAGGAAAACAAGTTTTCTCCAATGGAAAATAAGCCATAAAGGACAGAAGCTATGTGATCCAGTGAATTCAATAAAAGTTGCAGATATAGCTCTGCCAGCAACGCAGTAAATGAATAAAGTTCATTAAAATGTATACAATCCTTAATCAAATAATAAGCATTTATTGAGTAGTCACTTTGTAGGACTTCTAATTTCAGGAAACACGTTTTACCAGCCTGGTTGTCAGAGTGTGATGACTGACATTCCTTAGCATGTTGGAGTGAATGGACTTCTTTGTGATGAATGTCCCTGCAAACTTGCTGTAGTTGTTTTTCCTTACTTCAGGAGGAAATCTTGAGCTTTTCTAGTTACTCTCTGGTAATAAAACGTCCAGTTCAGTCTATAACTCTAAGCCATCATCCAAAATAAGATGTCTCCCTTCCCTCAGTTCGCTTTACTTCTCTTACCCCAGCTTCTCTTCCACTTCCTATGGTCCCACTGAGTTGGGGCCTTGGGTGGGCCACTATTCTCTAAGATGATCCAGTCTGACTTGTGGGAAATTCACCATCCTTTGCCTTGACAGCTCCGAATGAGCAGGTCATCCCAAAGCAGCCACTTTTCTTTGATTTGACATCAGAGCTTCTTGAATGTGTCAATAGCAGTTCCTGTGTTCCTCAAAGCCCAGAGGACCACTAAAGAGCTCTGAGTAGTTCTCTTAAAATATCCTTCACTTGCCTTAAGAGCACCCCTTTTACCTTGCCACACGGTAGGGTACAGGGCTTTATGAAACACTCACTGTTCTTCCCACAGACATCTCTTCTACCAGCCTTTTAGCTTCCCTTGAAAATTTTTTTATCTTCTATTATATAGTCCAATTGTAGGTAATGAACTAACGGTTAGAATTAGTTTCAACTCTCTTAGCATGTATTTTATAAGTAAGCTAGTACGCCAGTTAGGATTTAGGTTTTGGCGATATGCTTTATTATTTTTGGTCTTGGGACAGAAGAACATACAGTTTGCATTTTTTCCTCTTAGATGAATGGATACTATCTTAAGAGCTAACTCTTTATGGTTCTTTGTTAATAAGATGGGGCATAACCATGAAAATATTTGGCACCAAAGTTCACTTTTGATCTTAAATACTTAAGTGTTGTCTGACTTAAATATGTTAGGCGTTTCCCACTAGCACAGAGAGACATATAGACCATATAGGCTGTGAAAAGCATCTATCTGTCAGTAATTTATTTCCCAGTAGATAGTTTTGAAAAAACACACAGACGCATTGTGGCATGCTAAAGTGAAATATTAACAATTATTAAGAAATTAACAGTTTTGAAAGAAATTGATGATGTGGAAAGAACACTGAATATGATTTTTTTTCATTTGTGCTTCATTCTTACTTTATATTCATGTTATATAATATTTTGTCAAAAGCAATAAGCATGCCATATATAACAATTTTCATATCTGTTCACTTAAATATTTTAGAAATGGAATTTTCTAACTGGTTCTGAAAATCTTCCTAAGAAATAGATTTTTGTGTGTGTCTGAATACCTTTGTTAAAAACGTACAAATGCTGTATCTATTAGTTTTCCAGTACAACTGAGTGACATCAGGGAAGATGAAAATTTACAAGCTGAATTTCACAAATACGAAATTGGCCACGGGGATTGAAAAGGGATTGTCATGATTCAGTAAGCACAGCCAAAGGTGGCCCTGTCTTGGCTCCATGTGTTTTTGTGAGGCTAAGAGAGCCATTGTAACTAAATATCCAGTTAGAGTGAATTTCGAATCAGACCTTCCAATCACTGTCTCCCAAAATGTATACTAATATTTTCAAGTTACTAAAATATTGAATCACATATTTTCACTAAAATATTATTAGCGGTAATTTTTAAGTGGCTGCAAGGAGTTTTTTGAACTGATAATGAAATAACTTATTTAAAATTAAAATACCTAACGTTATTTTTTAAGCTTTTTTATGTTTTTACATTGGTGTATTATTAGTACATTCATGGAAGAAGTCAATATGCTAGTGAATAAACATTCATGCAAGTATGGGGTACGTCCCGCACGTTGACTGATGTGGTAGGTGATAGGGCAGCATCCGGAGAGCCCCGGTCTTTATTAGCCGCAGAGACTACTCTGAAATGTTAGCATGTTCTCTGCATGTCACCCTTGATTTCTCATTCTTTGTGGTTCTCCACTTTTTCCAGGGTGGATCCCCACTCTTTAGCAGGGCACACGGGGACTTTCATGGTCTAACTTTTGCTTATTTTCTCCACTGTTGTCTCTGGCCATGTCTCCCTGTCCCCTTCCTTCCAGATACACTAAGCTATCTGCAGTTCCCTACATGGACAATACTCTCTCATGGTCTAGTCTTCACAGTTGAGCAAATGTTGCCACCTCAGCCTAGAACTCACATCCATGCCTTATCTCCCCTTCCTCCCTCACAGCCCAGACTCTTTCTGTATCTGATCCACTTTGACACATTCCTCAAGACGTGCCTCACATAACACGTGTGCTGTGTCTCTGTACCTCTGGAAGCTTGGCTGTGTATATCAATATTTTATAATAATAAAAATAAAAATAAGAATAAAACACTTGCTGAGTATTTACTATGGGCCAGGTACTTGACATAGGTTGGTTCGTAAGCCTCACAATAGCACCCCCCCAAAATAAAATATTATTAACCCCATTTCACAGATGGGGAAACTGAGGCCCAGAGGGGATAAATAACTTACTCAAGGAAATACTGCTATTAAATGGTGGAAATGGGGATTAAGTTGGGCAGTTTAACTCTAGAATCATACCTTTATAAATCTAAGTGTAGTGGCCTGAATAGTGTCCCTAAAAAGATATTGTGCAAACCCTAACCCTTCGTAGCTACGAATGTGACTTTATTTGGAAATAGGGTCTTTGCAGATATAATTAATGTAAAGATCTGATGCCATCGTGAATTATGGATGCCATCCTGGATTATGATGAGCTGTAAACCTAATGGTGGATGTCCTTAGACAAACATGAAGGCATTGAGAGACAGAAGGGAGAAGACCACGTGAGGAGAGAGGCAGAGATTAGAGTTATGCTGGCATAAAGTAAAGAATGCCAGGAGTCACCAGAAGCTGGAAAAAGCATAGGAAGATTTTCCCCGGGAGCCTTTGGAGGAAGCATGGCCCTGCCAACACCTTGATTTCACATATCTGGCCTCCATAATTCTGAAAGCATAAATTTCTGTTGTTTTAAGCCACTGAGTTTGTGGTGATTTGTTATGTCAACCCAGGAAACCAACAGACCAATCCATTTTGCTTTTTAAAGCTATTCAATAAATAGTTTTGAATGAATGAAGGCATTTATTAAATGTCTCTTATGATCCAGGCACTGGGGGTAGGAAAATTATTAAAACCTACTTGCTTGTCCTCAAAGATCTCACTGTCTCATATCTTCAAAGTCTTTCTCAGAACATTGCTTCTCTCCTGGTCGAGCTCTGCATTATCTTTTGCCTTGTCTGATACGAGAACCTGCTAACATCTCTCTCTTTTCTAGTCTTCAAATGACCTTCAGGATTTCTGCCAGCATTCTCTTTCTAAATATATTTAAACTCTTTAGAAAAAAAATTCTCCTAAAATATTTAAACTCTATAATTTCTTTCCACTCTTCAGAAAATAACGTCAAAACTTGTTAGCGTATCATTCAAAGCCTCCTTCATCTGGATGTTGCCATGACCCCTCTTCAGGCCCCCTTTAGTGTAACCACATGAATCTAGTGCTCACCTGGTCCAAGCCACCCTCACCTTGGATCTGGACCACGATTGCCTCTGATAGGCCTCCTGCTGTGTGAAGACATTAACACAGAGCCTGTTACTCCTCTGCTTGAAACCTTCCAGTGGTTTGTCATCTCACTCAGAGTAAAGCCTCTGTCCTTTGCATGATGTATAACCTCCTTCTCCCACATGATCCCTCAGTCCCTCTGCTCCCATTCTCTGGCTTCCTGAGAGGCCATGAAAGGACTAGAGACAGTCCTACCTTGGGGCCTTCCCACTTGCTGTCTCATTGCTTATATTGGTTTTCCAGAGAAAGCCCCCTGGTAACTTCCTCATGTCCTTAGGGTCTTTACTCAAATTCACCATCTCAGAGAGGTTCCCTTGGCCTCCCCATCCCCATGGCAGTGTACGTCTTCCTTCTCTGCTTATTTTTTTTCCTTAGCACTTACTGCTATCTAATACACCGTGTTTTCCTCATTAACTGAATTCGTTGTCTGTCTCTCCTTTAAAAATGTCAGCTCCATAAGGGAATGGTTTGTTCCTGTCTTGTACATGGTTGTCTCCCCAGAGGAGGGCCTGGCACATGGCAGGGCACAATGCCTGCTTATTGATGTTTTGAATAGATCAAGGTTTATTGTACCTCAGAGAATACCTCGGCACGCCTCTGTGAATGAGACAGAATGGGTTGAAAGAGGGAGGGCTTAGTCTTAGAAACAGAAGTCCCCCTGGGATTGGTCTAGTCCTTCTGGGATGGGCTTGCCCTAGATGCTGAGGAGGTTGAGACTGATGGATAGCATTCTTTGCCCAAGTGTCTGCAAGAAACAATCAGGAGTAGTCCTGGCAAGTCCTGATGTCTGCAGAAGCATCGCAGCAGTATTCAGAGATGAAAGAGACTTGCAGGCAGTTGGCATCAGGGAAATCTGTCGGCGGGGGGCAGCATTCAGTTCATCAGGCTGGGGCTGCAGTGGCTCCTCAGGCTGCAGGTGGAGGAGAGAAAAAAAGAAGGTGGAACACTGATTCTGATGGGTCTCTGTAACTGTGATCCGGCTGGATGACTGGCTAATGACAAACCTAAGCGCTAGGAATGCCTTAGAAATTCTCTTCTAAGGTGTGGGTTACTTTGAGGGGGGAATATGTTCAGGGCAAAGTTCTGTTATCTTCCGTAGGGGAGCAAGGCCAGAACTAATAGGAAAGAAATTTGAATGATGGGTTCCAGTATGGGAACCTCAGTTCTTGCAAACAGCTTTGACTAAATCCCAGAGGTTACTGGGTTAAGATGAAAAGTGGGCCGAGAGAGGAAGGTTGGCAGGCAGCGTGCAGACACGGCCCTGGCCCTTGCCTTGCTCTGCTGCTTCACGAGCAGTGCTTTCTTGATCATTCTGTTTCTAACTAAAGTGTGTGTGACCAAGGAAGGCCACATCAGACCCACAGCTATATTTTGGTTTGTCAAGCAAGTTTTAAAATTGACTTTGAAATCTTTTCAGTGGGGCATTGATGGTACAGTTTGCTGCTGGCTGTAGGCCTCTAGTGTTTCTCAGATTTTTGTTACCTGGCTGGCCCTGAAGGCATTTCTTTCTGCTTCCTCTAATTGTTTTCCTTACCCTCTAAGGGCCAGCCCGAGCCTTTTCTGATTTCTTTCCCCTCAAAATTAATCGCTATCATTACATATTATTGTGACTTTCTTTCGCACATTGTGTTTTTCTTTGCATTATGAATACCTGTTTATATATACATCTTCTGCTTAAGATTGAAAGCTTGAGGCCAGGAACTAGGTCTGAGTCATTGTGTGCTGCTTCAGTGTCTAATAGAGCATCTTGCACTTAGAAATATTCAATAAATATTTCAATTGGATTTATGACTCGGTAAACTTTACACATCCTGGAAAATAAGAATTCTTCAGAAAGTCACAGGTTTATCCAGTTTTGCATCACATTTGTTATTTATGTCCTCATTAAAGTTAATCACAGAGAAAAAGATCAATTTGCAAATGCTCAATCCAGTCTGCTTCATGATTCAAATAACTGAATCATGCTGGTTAAGGTCAAATGATTAAGCTAATTGGATTGAATGACCACTTCTCAAGTGAGCAATCCCTTTCTCTCCAGCAATCTTTGAATGGCTGATTCAATCAGTTGTGTATACATACAAATAATTGCAGCATCACGTGACTTCAAAATGAAACTGCCTTTTGGGATTTGTGTAGACACAGTTCTAGATTTCTTTCTTATTTTGTATTTTTAAAGGGCATGGGGTGGGGATGAAAAAGAAGGGTATATTGGCACAAAAACTAGAAGCTTTGTCCTGGTCCTGGTTATCTGCTAACCTGGTGCTGGAATGAGGACAAGTGAGGTTTTGGAGAAAAAAAAAAAAGAAAGAAATGTCTGCTTTGATAACAAGGTAAACCTGTAAATGAGAAAGAACGCCCAAGGGGCAGCTTTGATCTGCTTTCTGCTCTTGAACTGGGTGGAGATGACATGGGTTGTGCTCCTGAGCGCTGCACCTGCTGCTGCCCTGTTCTCCAGATCTAGTCATTTAAACTTATATTGTTCTGGGGACAACTAAATGAGCCACTGTATCCACAGCAAGCGTTACACGGAGGCAGAGACTAACTTATTAGTTGATAGGATGGGAACAATGGTAGGTGTCAGATAGTAACCACCTTCTAGATCCTTCAAGATTAGTTCAACCATTAGTGACTCCTTTCCACCCCAACCCCCAGTTGGCTACTTTACGGGGAAAAAAATCCTGCTCTGTAAATGTGAAGTCACCTCATCACCTCCCAAAGTATTAGCACACGATATTGTAGATGACAAACTCTCAGTTATTCATCCAAAGAACGGATACATTTCAAACATTTTCGTTTGGGGGATGAATCACACCTTTCTCTGATACAAGTTTTCCTGTTAAGTTTGGCTTAGACTGGTAACAAACTCGAATTGCCTGAGCTTCCCACCACTGATGAAGGTAGAAGACAGTCTGAACATCAAGTGCTAGGTGACCGGGGAAACAGCCTGGCTTAGCATAATACGGTCATCCCATATTAAGGGATAGGCAGTTGACTCTGTGTGTGTGTGTGTATTTCCTATTCAAGTGTGCTATCTTAGCTACTAAATTTTTTTCCTGCTAATGTGTTTTATTACTGTGTGTTTCTGCACAAGATTTGGTGTGAGAGCCTTCTTTATTCCGTGGGGGGAAACTGTAGCTGCTCACTTAATTGACCTCTTGAAACATAATTTTTAGTTTCCTGGCGAAAGCAGAAAAGGGCAGTGTTATTCCATTCCCCTTATTTCCTTTGGATTTATTGGCTCCCTTTTCTGCCCGCAGGGATCTGCCTGAAGTCTAGGCGACTGTTTGCCAAGGCTTTGGGGAGAGATCAGCAGTGGTGATGGCTATAATCATACAGTAAATAAAAGTACATTTTGCCTTTTATGTAGATTTTTGATTGGTTGTGTGTGAAGAAAGGTTTGAAGTAAGAGCCAGGATGGAAATCAATTTCAAAGGTGACAGCAGCTGCTGGGTCTTTTATTGTTGTGGGGGTTAATTCCATGTCTTTTGCACTAAAATGTGTCTAAAATTAATTGAGAAAATACTACAAAAAGGTGCCTTTTGAGGGAGAGGCGAATCCTCAGATTTAGAAGCTGTAATACATCTTAAAGATTTTCTGCTCCAACTACAAATGAGCTTAAAATGACACTCAAAATAGTTACCCAAATTTCTGTAAATTATTGAGAATGTCAGGGCCCCTTTGGATGTCTTGACACCGAGTCCGGTTCTATTTCACCCAGACCATGTTTAGATATCCTGCTATATTTCTCCTCAAGGAGAAATACACAAGGCCTCAAAGTGGGTTGTCTTTGAATAAGCAGATATTAAAAGGTCGAAATGAACTATGTGATGCCAGGAAACAAAGGGTGAATTCAGAGGACCAGTCCTGCATGCAACCCCTACCCTTCCTTCACCCCTGGCACTGTATCCACCCGCATTTACCATCTCTCTCTATGGGGCTGGGTTATTTGCTCTCTCTATGCAGCAGGGGATGGGTCCCTGTTCTCATGAATCTTCCTTTTAGGGAACTCTGTCCTGAGGAAGCAGATGGGGATACCAAGGGTCTCGCCTTTCCCCAAAGGGAGTTAAGACCCTGCTGGCTTTTCAAATCTGCCTACATCTGCCCTTTCTGCGGGCATATTTTCCCGCTTTGCAATCTTCTACGCCCATGGCATTAAAATTTTAAAAAATCACTTCTAAGAGTTTTAGAGATAGAATCTGGAAGGTTTGCAGACCTTCTCCTTCTGGACTGCTTATTCTGCCAACTCCCCTTAACTCTTTTGGCTGGTGTAGCCATTTGACTTTTCTGCTGGGCAGGTAGTAGTAATTTGGGGGGTCCCTAATTAGATTCCAGCAGCTCAATTCCCTGGTTCATTTACCCTGAACCACCTTCAAATTGAATTGGTTTTTTCTCACCGCCAACCCAAGCAGGAGTGGATCCTGGGGAATTACGGAGAATAACAGCCTGTTTCCCCCCTTCCCCAGCCTCTGACTCATTCGCCTGCCCTTTCGTGCCTCTCTTCCATTATGCCTTCACAACCACATGCTCTGCGCCTTCTGCTTCAGCTGTCTGAGCTTGTTTCCTCCATGAACCATCGTGATGTACAACACGTACAGTCCCAGGGCCAGATGAATGGTTCTCCATTAGAAGTACACTGTGCCACCTGGGGCACCTGGGAAGATAATGCCACAAAGACGCCCCCATCCTTCAAACACGCGGAAGGGAAGATTTGTACTGCTCTGCCCAGTTCGCCTTGACTACTGCAATATAACGTGCTGCTCCTCAGTTGTGAAACCTGCATTTTCTCTCCCTCCCTCTTTTTGCACAGTGTTTCAGGGCACGGCTTGGTTGGGGGAGAGTGGTCTTAGAATGCGATTCTGTGCGCACCAAAAGGTAACACACAATGACAGTGCGAACTGTCCACACAGATAAAAGGATTCCCTCTGTTAAAACAATCAGGTGAAAGGCTTGCTTGTAAAAAGGGGCTTAAAGAACAAGAAGACTGGTTTTAAAAGAGCCAGGCCCTTCACTGGGCCACAAAATTAGCGTTTGCTGATTTTAGCATGTTTGTTATTTCTTCTGTGATTGAACGTGATTGGTGGGAAGAAATTTTGTTTGCAACACGAGCCTCCGTAACTGATTTCTTGTGTGTGTGTGTGTGCATGCGCGCACGCCTGTGTGCACCTCTCTTTTAAAGCCTGTTAAGACAATGCAGTTGCCTTTAAAAAAAAAAAATCCTGATTAGTATTCTGCATAAGGTATAGTCTTCATTGCAGTAGATATATAAAATCTATCTTCACCTTCACCACCTGTCACCTGAGAATTTTAGAATGATCTAGCTTTGAGATTGCAGGAAGCAGCCTTTTTGATGCTCATCTTGGCTCACCAACCCCCCCCCCCCCACCACCGCTTTGTCATTGGCACTGCATCTACAGTGAACTCCAGTCCATTTTTATTCCTTTGTCAAATGCTTTTATTCACGGGAAACTGAAGGCACATGTTTACTAGGGGATAGAAATAGAAACACAATAAAAACCAGTTTGATAGATGATCTAGCCTATTCTTCACACTTCCCTGTTGTTTTATTGATTTACAGAACACAAAGACTAATCCGAATTTACATTGCTTGTATTTCCCCTGATCTCGGAGGACTTGTTCCCCTTTGCTCAGATTAACCAAGCCAATTTTGTCTTTGTATCCAGTAGCCTCTGTGACAGTCGAATAGCCTGTCAACTAATCAATGTATGCGGCAAAAACTAATTTTTACTTTAAACAAACATCTGAACATTGTGTTGACACAATTAAATGATTTCTGCGTTCTGCCATATATCTGACACACACCCCAGGGAGCAGGTAGGAGCTACGGCTGAAATCACGCACACGTGCTCCTGCATCAAATTAAATATTTTCCCCTTAATCCTACCACCAGCAGCTGTTAGGTACCTTGGCTTATTGCATATGGCCTACATAATGAGGCCGATCCAGGCGGTTCCGGCTTCTCCACTGAATGCTGAGTAGCTCTCTTCCCCCCAAGGACGTGAAGAGTTACCGCTATTGAAAGAAGTTCTCATGCCGATGGAGTGTCTGGGCATACATGTTTGGAGATCAGCGAAGAAAGCATTTAAAGCCGGAGCTTCTACCTTGATTAAAATAAAAGGGATTGGCGCTCTGCAAGGACTTGAATGAAACTGGCAAAGTCCCCAGAGTTATGGCAGGATGAAGAGGGAGACAGGGTAGGTAAGGCAAGCGAGGAAATCTTTGCTCTCTTCGAAACCTGTCAAAAAATTAGGTCAACATGATTTTGTATTTTAATGAAATAACTTAAGGGTAAGCCCGAGACTTGGAGGCTGCTAAGACTTTTATGCTAGAGTGGCCTGTCATGCTTGACGTAATGTCTGGCTCCGTATGAGTGGTATCGAAGCTAATGTTCTCCATGGCTAATCGGCCTTTAGCTGCTCCTGTCCTTTTAAATTCTCAGGAGCTGGAGCATCAATATGGATGTGCCTCTCTCTCACAGTCTAAACACGGGGCAGGCTGCACATCATCATTTCAATTGTCAAAACAGATGAAAGGATTTCTGATACTCCAATTAAACTAACCTGGGAAAATCATTTTAAAATATGCTCCATAAAATAACCTGAATGTTAAAACACCAGAACCTTCCAACCGCTTCCTCCGGCTGCGTTATTAGCATCCTCCACCCCACCCCCACCCCCACCCCCCATACACACAGTCCTTATCTGATTTGATTACTTTTAGGATGAATTTGGTTTTGAACATGAAAGCTGAGGAAGCTAAATTGGAAGAATAATGGCTTGGCATTTCATGTCATTTGGTTGAAATTGCAGGTGTGGGAGTCAGGCCTGCTTCTCCAGCTCGTGCTTGGCTATTTCCCCTTTAATTTACCGAATTTGAAATGGATTGCCGGTTCCAAATTACACCACACTTAAGGGACTTGCAAAGAATGCTCGTGATTTAGGATCCGACATTATTGCCTTGATGAAAAATTATGCAGACACACTCACAGCCCTACAAGAAAACTACTTCTTGTAAAACAAGAGTATTTGACAAACACCAGGAAGCTGAAGATGATAAAACACATTCTAAGCTCCTTTTCTTATTAATCAAGAGGGGGTACTGTGTCAGTGGCAGCCTGAGGTATTGAATGGGAAAGAATCAGTGCAAGAGGGTATAAAATGGAGGATCAAGGTGGTCAGAAAGAGTAATTATCCTGGTCCGGATGTGACTATATTAAAATTCTCTTATTTGAAGCCGCGTAGATTAAGGGATAGTTTCTAAATTCTAGGACTGCAATTGCTTTCAGGTGCCCAAAGTAGCTTTCATTACAACCAACACTAGTATTTCCAAGTGGAAGGACCTGGAAGGGGTGTCTTTAATGGATGAGCAGTACTCAACGTTATCAGTATTAGTTGCTTAAAAGAGATACATACTTTAATTCCAAAGTTTTGCTTCTTATTCTGGCTTTAGCCCATCTATTTTATTTTATTTGTTTATTTAAAAAATAAATTTATGTATCTTTATTGGCTGTGTTAGGTCTTTGTTGCTGCGCGGGGACTTTCTCTAGTTGTGAGCGGCTGCTACTCTTCATTGCGGTGCGCAGGCTTCTCATTGTTGTGGCTTTTCTTGTTGTGGAGCACAGGCTCTAGGCACGCGGGCTTCAGTAGTTGTGGCATGCGGACTCAATAATTGTGGCTCGCAGGCTCTAGAGCGCAGGCTCAGTAATTGTGTTGCACGGGCTTAGTTGCTCTGGGGCGTGTGGGATCTTCCCGGACCAGGGCTTGACCCGTGTCACCTGCACTGGGAGGCAGATTCTCAACCACTGAGTCACCAGAGAAGTCCTAGCCCATCTATTTTAATATTAATTTGTACCTGTAAAGTTGATACGCTAGAAATGTTACATATTTTAGATCAGAGAAAAATGCGAGGTTGAGTATTTCGGATTTCATATTAGTAACTCAACCCTGAGCATCCTCTTTAAGCAGCCATGCTTACCCACTGCCACTCATCCTGTGCCTGAAACATACCAAAGAGATAGGGAAATAAAGCGTGTTGTTTAACCTCCAAATATGGCCCAGAATGTGGTCAGTCTTACGAATATGCCGAGTACTCCTGAAAAGAGGGCATATTCTGCTGTTTGTGGGTAGAGTGTTCCATAAAGGTCATTAGGTTAAGTTCAGTAACGTTTCTCAAGTCTCCTATATCCTTGCTGGTTATTGACCTACTTGTAGTATCAGTGACTGTAAGCGGAGTCTTTAGGTCTCTAATTGTGGGCTTGTCTGTCTTATCTTTAGTTCTATCAGTTTCTGATCGATGTATTCTGAACCCTCTGTTGATAGGTGCATATGCATTTAGGTTTGTTATGATTTCTTAGTGAATTGACCCTTTTATCATTATGTAATGTACTGCTTTATTCCTGGTGATTTTCCTAATTTTGAAATCTATATTTTTCTCATATTTACATAGCCCGTGCAACTTTTTTTTGATTAGTGTTTGCATGGTATCTTTTTCTATGTTTTCAGTTTCACTGTATGTCATTATAATTAAAGTGGATTTTTGTAGACAGCTTATGCATAGTTTGGATTTAAAAGATAAGATCAATCTGACCATCTCTGTCTTTTAATTGGCATCTTTGGATCATTTACATTCTAAGTAGTTACTGCTATATCAGTATCTGTCTATTCTTTTATTATTTTTTCTGTTTGCTCTGAATTTTTTTCTCTTTTATCCTGTTTTAGTCTACTTAAATATTTTTAGTACCTCATTTAATTCATCCATTAACTATATATTTTTGTAGTGTTAACTATATTTTTTGTGTTGTTTTATTTGTTGCTCTAGGGATTATATACACACACACACACATATACATATACACACACACATATATATACCTAATTTTCTAGTCTACTCGTATTTTACCAAACAAAATGTAGAAGATGCCTTAAAACCATATATGTCCCTATCACCCTTTCTTTATGTTGTAGTTTTCATGTTACATCTGCATATGTTAAATCTTTCCCCCCAGATAATGTTATACTTTTTTCTTTCAGGAGTCACATGTATTGTAAAGAACATAATAGGAGAAAATAATCTATTATATTTACCCCAATATTAACATTTCTGTTTCTCTGTCTTCACTCCTAAGCGTCGAGTTCTCCTTCTGATACCACTTATCTTCACTCTGGTAAACTTCCTCTAGCATTTCTTTTCTGGCAAGTCTGACGGTGATAAATTCTCTTAGTTTTCCTTCATCTGAGAATGTTTTAATTTCCCCTTTATTCCTGAAGGATATTTTCACTGGATATGGAATTCTGGATTGATAGGTTTTTTTTTTTTTTTTTGGTCTGATTGTTTTCTGTTTTCAGCACTTAAAATATATTATTTCTACAGTTTTATAGACCCTGTGATTTCTGATGAGAAATCTGCAGTTATTTCTATCATTTCCCTGTATGCAATGTGTTGTTTTCTCTGGCTACTTTCAGGACATTTTCTTTATATTTGGTTTTTCTCAGTTTGATTATGATGTGTCTGAACATGATTTTCTTTGCGTTTACCCTGTTTGGGGTTTATCTTTGTGTTTATCCTGTTTGGGGTTCATTGAATTTCTTAAATCTGTAGGTTTGTGTCAGCAATTTACTCTCATATGATTCATTAGGAAATATTACCTTTACAGCTACTATAGATTTTCTAATCAGGGAGGAAAATTGATAGTGCATTTCTGATATTAAATTTTGAAAATTGGCACAGATGAAAGACACACTGAAGATGAGAAAGTATAGTCTTAATTTTTAAAAGATAAAGAGCAGTAGGGAAAAAGTACACAACAAACCAAAGAATTTGTCTTCAGTCTTATGTGAGTTTAAAAAGCATGTTATGAAGATGTTAGGTACAGAGTTAAAAGGATCATCAGAAGCCAGCATGAATTCATTGTAGAAAAATCATATCAGATAAATCCAATTTCTTTCTTAGATAGACTTATTAGGCTGTAAATTGGAGAATTGATTACAAGTAACATATTTTTCAGCAGCAGGGCAGTAGGTCAGATCGTCCATGCTATTTCTTTGGGAAAAAGGGAGAAATTTGGAGAGAGTATTACCATTATTGACTGTATCATAACTGGTTTGGCAACCATACCAAAGTGTCCTAGGTAGTCAGTCAATTTCATCCGTGGAAAGCTGTTTCTTACGCATCTGTCATGACTTCTATTTTAAACCTGCTATTAGGTAAAACTTTTGAAGCTGGAAGCTATCACAAATATTTTGGATGACCGAGTCAAGATCTAAAATGATAACATTTACCACTTAATACCAAGATCTATAATAATAACATTTAACTTATAACACACCAGGCAGTGTTCTAGGAGCTGGAGATTGGAGCTAATGTGTTACTCCTCAGATTACTCAATGTCTTAGCAGGATTCAACAGAGTACAGTAGTGATCAATTTCTCTTTCTTGAAACTCTCTTCCCTCCTAGGATATCATTCTCTCATGGTTCCCCTCCTACCCCACTGATGTCTCTTTTTTGGTCCCCATTGCTATTTCTTCATTGGAAGGCCCAAGGACACTCTTCTTTATTCTCATTCTCTAGGAAACTTTCCAAGTTCCATGACGTATACACATCTATAGCTTTAAACTTCCAAAGTTAAATTTCCAGTCTAGAACTTTCTCCTGAACTCCTGGTATGTGGGGTTTTTGTTTGTTTGTTTTTCTGCCTACTTGACCTCATCATTTATTGTCTGATAGGCATTTCAACTTAACACATCCAAAACAGAACCTGGATGCCAAGCTTCTGCTTATTATGAAATTTCTCCTCCTGCAGTCTTCCTAATTCACTAAGTGGTACCTCCATTCTTTTAACTGTCCTTCAAAAGATAATTCCTAAATAATAGATATTTCATCCCCTATTAACAAAGGAAAATGAGACTCAGAGGGGTGAAAGTTCTTTGTAAAGATTATACAGCCATTAATAAGTAGTGTCAGGGTCAAATATGAGCTGGTCTGATGCTTACTCTCTCCAGATGTGTCCAGTCTTTAATAAGATTACACTGAAGTTTTGTGCTCATGTCAATAAAATAATTTGTTTTAAATTATGTGAATATAATTCAGGAAAATATAGGCCTGTAGCAGCAGCCTCTGATAAAGGACTTGGTTGAATATCAATATCAATGTCTTTCTGTAGGGGGTAGCTGCTGGCACAGTATACTTTAATTCTGGGCTGTGTTATTTGAAGAGTAGTTTTTAGGTTGATGGGGTTGCTGGTACACTGTACTCTGTACTTGTAAGAACAGATTTGCACTATTTTGTTTTATTCTGGGGACAACATAACTACATAGAGATGACAAAAGTCATTCAGTGAGAAGGCATCAGGATGATAAGGAAGTTCAAAGTCATGGCGAAAGAGGAATTCTTCAAGGCCTGAAGAGAATATGGCCTGGCAGACACTATTTTTAGATCTGCATTTCAGTTCTATTTCATACACACTGAATGAAATCCTACTATGTGTTAACTGGGCACTGTCACAAGCACTAGAGATACAAAGATTGAAAAGCATGGTCCTTGCTTTCCATTATCAAAGAATAGGTATAGAAGTTATGGAGAGACAGAAAGATTTGTCCTTTAGATTGAGCCAAAATCTAATGGAATTATTCAAGGATGAAATGAGGTAGCCTTTTGCCATCACTAAAGATATTCAAACACATGCTGGAAGTCTACTTGGTGTAGGAAGAAGGCTGTGGAATTAAATTAACCATCGTATGAGTGATTGAACTACAAGACCTTTAAGCACTTCCAACCCTGAGATGCTATGATTCTTTCATCTGTGCTATCCCTGTCCTTTAATACCATAAATAATTGAGACATAACTGCAAAAAATTGCATTTACATGGCAAATGTAAATCATCCACTTGCTTGGGTAAGACTTGTCCTTCCTATTTTAAGCTCACATCATTTTGTGTCTTTCTTCTGCCCTAGGGAAAATTATAGGAATCATAGGCTAAAACAGGCACACCTATCAAAGTTATAAATGAAAGGGGTTCACGTTTATGAACGTCTGTATATGTTTATTTTTGTATCCTAATTGTATCTAATAGAACCAAATTAAAAAATATATAGATAAAGGATAAGCCTAAGGTTCTTGGAAAATTTCTTTTTTGTAAAGTTTATGTGACAATAAACTAGGGTCCAGTATAATTTCAGCATTTAATTTTATGCCACTGAAAGATCACTGTGCTCTGTTCATAGCCATCTCTAGTGTTGTCACCATATTAGCAGCAGGTGAGTCCATTTCTTTTTATGAATTTTATAAGTTAAGACACTCTGTACGTTGATTTGATCAGGTGGGAAAAAAGCATAACAGCGAACTGACAGAAGAGTTTTGAAAAGAGTGTGGCAGAATTTGATCAGTTTCCATGGTTTTGTAAGAACAAAGGAAAATGCTCAGATTTGAAGTTTTGAGAAAAAATGATAAAGGCAAGAAGAGAAGGGCAAGGAAACTTATTAATTCAAGATACATCTTCAACTCTTTTGAATATGATCATTCTAATAAGCCACATGTGTAGTTTCAGATCCTAGTATGCATTATTTCACAAGGCACTTTACAATGGCTGCATTACTTTTTAAATGGTCTCTTGGTTGAGGGAGTTAACAGAACTTCAGAATAAATTCAGGCCAGGCTATTTGGACAGTGATTCAAAACTGACCAACAGCCAAGTGCAAATATACATGCATTATTGAGCAACTTCTATATGCTGCTACCTGCAATTTCATAATAACTGCAAGAAAAATTCTTGGAAGTTGGTATTGCTACTGCAGTTCTGCATATGAAAACATGTAATCTTAGCATGCCATGCCTAGGTTTTCTGATTCCAACTCTGCTGATCGTTCTGTGGAATCCATGATGGCAAATTATGGTATAGATTGAGAATCAGTTCAATTTAGTGCTGATAGGATTATTGGGGCATTTTACGGCTTCTGATACATAGGCAAACAGGACTGGCCATATTTCTGCAAGGACATAAAAGAAACAAAAAATGGGACCAACAAGTCATACTGTCCCTGAAGGAAATTTCGCAGGTCCAATGCTTAGTCTCATCCCTAGGGTGTTCTGGATTTCAGCCCACAGGCCAACACTTTTGCTGGATTTGGGGTGGGGAAGGTTGGTTATTAGCTAGGTTGTGAGCTAGGCTGACCTGGGGAGAAACATCACAAATAAACTGAGAGCTTCTTAGGAGAATCTGAAGTTGGATTTGAATTCAGGCCCAAAGTGACAGGGATAGCTACATACTTTCAGTACAAAATGAAAATGCAGGGCCCCTTGTTTAAAAAAAAAATCAGGAAAGAAGCATCATTAAAATAACTAAATACAAAGATTATTCATTTCTTCTGTGGTCATTCTCTTGACTTGTCACAATTTTTTTTGGGTATTTAATGTTGTTCTAAGTTTAAAAAAATTAAAATGGTAAAATTCATACTAATAGTTTATATTGTGCAATGACAATTTAAATACAAGTGTAAGGGCATTTAACTCATATGCAGAATCACTGAAACTACACAATTCACATATGCATGTGTATTTTGTTCTACCAGAGTAGTGGAAACTAACTCAATTGTTCTTATTTCACTTCTTTCTTTGATCACATTCTACCCATACTCTCTAGTTTGCCCTCCTAATGAATAAGGAAGGACTGAAAGGAAAAGGACCTATTTTATAAAGGAATTTTTATCTTTTCCTTTTCTTCTAAGTCATCATTTTCAGTGTAAATTGTTGGCTGAAATTGGGAAGTAACATGAGTAAGGATATGATAATTTTCCTTGGTCATTTGTGTTTCTTAACGTCCTTGTCTTCTTTCTATGTTCAAAGCAAGTTCTGGCCCTAAAAGAAAGTATGGCTTCTTGGGGATGTCAGCACCCCTGCTTAGTTACAGATATAACACGCTTACCTTGTACTTGCTTTGAGACCCACTGAACTCCCTACTGGAATTTTGCACTCATGGAACATCATGAATGCTACATGCTAACAGGGGCAGCAAGGAAGAGTAGTGCACCTGCATACGGTGTGGATTTCCTATGTGCACACACGTGCTCCATTATCCCATTGAACTTCACTCATACGAGTTCAAATATAAAATCACTAAGAAGTTCAAGATGGCAACAACGGAGCATTAACCCAAGGACGGGGCCCTTCTAAGCACTGGACTCCACGTGGCTGCTCTGATTGCACAGTTAGGAAGCTGGGCTTGATTGTTGACAGATTTAGAAAAAGACCTGAGATTTCTGGTGCCTGCCAAGATGGAGGAGGGCCCCTAAAGTTTACCTCTTGCAGTGACCACAACGAAAGACTGCTTAAAATACCAACGTCAACTACCTAAGGACAGAAGTGTAAACAACAGCAGGTGGATTGAGGAGGAAAGTCAAACATGAAGAACAACTACTAAAGTAGCTGTGAGATGCCCTGCCCCACTAACTCCTTTATTTCCTGCTTTAACCCAACAGCAGGCCTTATTAGGGGACTGAGCAGTGTGTACAGGCAGCAACATCTCGGAGAGAGCCAGTCTTTCTGACAAGAGGACTGGAATGAGGGGTTCCCGTCCTGCCGGCCTGAGAGAGTGGGGGAGATCTGTTTTTCCCTCCTTTTTTCTTTTGTCCCTCCTGAGCCTGCTCCAAGGCTAGCTCCAGCCACAGATCTGCATTGCTATGGTTGGCAGGGGCAGCCACACCGGCACCTAAAACCTGAAGGAAAACTCATCCTTCCAAATTGGATTAAGTAGAAGAATGTCCTTGTTTGTAGGAAATATACGCTAAAGTATTCAAGGGTGATAGAGCATCATGTTGGCAGTGACTCAGTCTATATTTATTTCTACATTTGTTATCTACATACATGGGAAATCTGAGTTCACATGGATGTGTCCAATTCCAATCTAATACCGCATGGTTTATTCTAGTGTTCTCTTTTTATTTGTAACTTCCTTCTTCTTTAGTGAGAAACTTGGTTCCCATCAGCCTATATTGACTCCTCCGATCAATCCCTCTGTTTGTAATGCCCTGCTCACCCTGTTCAGTTTGTGATGTCCTCACCTGGACACCCTCCTCACACATGCATGCTCAGACACCCGTGACAACTGCCCTCTCACACCTTCCCTTCCTCATCCTCGAGGGCTGTGGCACCCAGCTCTGGGAAATTATGGCTAGCAGCATGGCTGGTCCCACCTAATGGCTTTTGGATTAAATTTTCCAGGAAAGGAGGGAAAGGAAAGAAGAACTATACTTTTCAAATGCTCTCTAGCTTTTTTTCTGACCTCAGGACGATAGGTCTCCACACCAGTACATAATTTCTCTGGTTGCTTTATATAGTCTCATTGTATTTACTGTTGAACTCCAAGTACCTAGCAAAGGGGCCAACATGTAACAGGCACTCAAAAATAGTTGTTGATTCAATTGATGTTGCCATGACCTGACTTCCACGTGAGCCTCTGCTTCATGTTTAGATTTCTAAGCTGTGTAATCTGTACTGGATAGCAATGATAGCAAACCCATATTCTCCTAAGGGTTTTCCATGAGTTAATTTATTTAATCCACATAACAGCCGATGAGATATGGACCGTTAACACCCCTGTTTTACAAATGAATTCGCACGGCAAAGAGGTTTCATAAATTGCTCAAAATCACCTAGCTAATAATTGGTGGGGCTAGGATTTGAACCCAGTCTAGCATAAGAATCCATGATCTTAACTACTATGTGAATAACTAGGGCTTTACTTCTCCCTTCACCCCAAGTCGCTCCGCTGCTGTTTCTACTCACACAATGTCTTTTGAATATTTATGTAAATCATGTGGTTGTTGGACTGCAGTGCTGACATTGGCTATGAATTTCACATGGCTCCAGCGTTATGATCTTCTTGTCTGCACCCAGTACCTGATGACACAATCTCTCTGGTTCAGTTAAAACTCAGGGACCGGCCCTAAAAGCACTGGGTTTGCTGAGATGGCAGAATGCTTCTCAGTAGCCACTAGTACTTGCCCTGTCAACCCCTCTAGTAGCCACCGGAGAAGTGGGGGTGGAATGGAAACCCCCTTTAGGGCAGTGTTGAATAGGACTTACTAATACTTCCTTCTAATGGGCTTATTTATGATCAATAGGGTGTACATGTCAACTAGGGCTTTAGCCATGAGTATCAGATCATCAAATCTTTGTGACAACTATTGTTTATTCTTTTATGTTTCTTACCTCAATTTTATCTTATATATCGTTCATTAGGTGTTCAGTATTGGTTGCAACTCCCTTTCCAGTATTTTTTCATCTAAAATAATTGGATATTTTTAACTCTCTTGTTCTTTTGGGGGAGGGAGTCATATATAATTCCTTCCACAGTAACGGCTATACAGTTAAATCTGGGAGTGTTGCTCTATATTTAAAGTTGTTTTGATGAGCTCAACTGGGAATTCCCATTCTAATAAGATATAATCTGCTTAGCCCCAAACCTATCATTTCTAATGTATATATTCTTCTTTCCGTCAAAACCCCAGGCATCACTTGCAATTAGGAATGAATGGAACTCCTATTCCTCTGAGACTTTTGTTTTCACGTCCAGGACTTCCCAGTTCCTAGGCACTCATCCTACATCTTCTTAGGAAGTGTTAGTTCATTTCCACGTAGGATTTGGTACCAAGTATGCAATGGAATGTATTTCACAAAATTCTTTGTTATGTGTCAGAGGCATATATAGGCACTTAGCAAACCATCCAGTTCCTCAAAACTTGATTTTCTTTAACAAGTACGATGAGTCATATTCTTACTGTTATGAGCATATGCTTTTTGTCTTGTTACCCTTGAGAATTCTTACTGTTATGAGCATCTTCCCTAAAACGCATGCTTGGGGAGACATTCCTCTCTGCCCTGGGCCTGGTCTGGATGCAGCACCTGGGAGTTCTCATCAAGCCTGGGGGCTGTGGAGCACATAGCCCAGAGGAGGGGAGCTGAGAGGCAGCGTCTTACAGAGTTGAAATAAAAAGCAAAGGAGACCACCAGGAGAATTTGTCAGCAGGAAAGGGATAGACAGGACGGAAAAAGCCAGATCACAGCTGAGATGAGCGGAGGGTGGGAGGAATTGTCTGAGACACCCTACAGGGGTTTTATCGGGAGCCTACAGGCTCTTCAGATGAAGACAGGATGGTTGCTGTTCAAGCTGTTGACCCAGTGTGGGCACTCATCCTGTAGCTTCTGGGGTGGTGAGTTTTTTATTCTTTTCTTTCTGTGGCCATGTCACTCTACTCTCCAGGCGCATGGCTAATTTCTCCCCATTTCCTCATTGTGGTGTCGTGGAACATGGGCGCTTGAAGTAAACTTTAATATTTTCTTCTGCCTCAAGAGAATTCCTGCTTCTTCATCCTGACCAGCTCCTTTGAGAAGTCAAATGGCCCCCTCTCTGTACAGGACGCAGCTCATGAAGGTTTGCCCTGTGACTGTCCTGCTTCTTCTACAGCCTTCATCCTGAATCACTCGTCCTGACCCAGTTCTCACTCGCTCCCATCTTCTGATGTTATTATTTTCCATTTCTGACCTTGTTTTTCCCCTCCGGCCTCCAGCTACAAACTTTGCTTCTTTTCTATAGTTTTTCTCTAGTGTCACTGCCTCCAGGAGTAAACAGCCATCCTGGTCAGCCCAACCCCAGAGACTGTCCATTGGCACAGCTCCCATGGTCTCTGGGTCCAGGGAACCCTCTTGACCCGAGTGGAACCCAGCTGCCACTCTCCTATTGAGAAATCTGTCACCTCTCACATTAGTACAAGTGGAAAGAGGGACTCTTCAGAAGGATCAACCCTAGCACTTACCGCTCTCATGGTGGCTGTTTGCCTCTGGTAAGAAAACAAACATATCACACACACTCTGCAGGGCACTAGAATGGACCCCTTCGGCTTCCGTACCTTTGTGTTGCTAAGCTGAATTACTTTTCTTTATGGTTTTCCTTGCTGGCTCCTTTAATGGACTTCCAGAAAACTAGCTGTATAGTACAATGCTCCTGCATCCTTGCTCCTGTAAAGAGTCAGCTTTAAAATTTTTTCTTCTTCATGATAACTCTCATTCCTTTCTCTGTTGTACAGGGATAATTTAAGGGGGAAAATGTCAGCAAATTTCCATAATTATCTTTAGCCTGCTGGTGCATTTCAGCAGGCCCTACATTGTCTTCTATCAACAATGCAAAACACCTGAATAATCTTGGAAACGCATAGATGATCCACAATCTTTATTTTCCATTTAGCCTTTCATTTTTTTTCAACTCATTTCCCATCTTAATGGTGAACAAGAAGCAAAGAGGAAGTACTTGACTTTTATTTCACTTCCCATCTCATTTATAATTATAGATAGCAAGAGAGATAAGAAGAATGTGTGAATTTATTCAACGAAACTTATCGTGCCTCTCCTACGTATGACACACAAGGCTAAGAAATGGCTTCACAGAGTTGGGAGAACGGTGTCTGTTTTCCAGTTCATGACCTAGTGGGGGATGGGGACCTACATAAAAGAAACATAAATATTGAGAGAGGAGTATTTTAAGGGCATATAAAGAACATTTAAAGCTACTTGAGGGAGAAGAGGGCTTAGTGAAAGCTTCTGACAGGCGAGGGTGCCTGTGCTGAGTCATTTAAGGATGAGGAGGGGTGGAGCAGATAGAGAAGGAAGTTGATTTCAGACCGAGGGAACAGCACTGACAAGGGCTGGAGGCAAGAAAGAGGCCTCTGATGGGGTTTCAGGAAGTTGGGCCTGTCTGGAGCATGGGGAATGTGGAGTGAGGAGGGGAAGAAGAGAGTCTGGGGCTGGGTCATGGAAGACCTTGCATGTCTTCCTGTGGAATCTGAGCTATAGTAGGTGGGCTGGAAAGCCACTGATGGAATTGAAGCAGGAGAAGGGCATTGTGATGTTCATGCTTTTGAAGAGAATTTTGGCTCCAGTGTGGCTGATGGTTTAGAATGGGGCAAGTCTAGAGGCAGGAAGATGACCATTAAATTCATACAGGGAAGCATTCTAAGGGTCTGAACTAAGGCAGAAGCAATGAAAACTAAAAGGAAAGATCTGAGGAAGGTTAAGGAGTTACAGTTGAAAGAATTTGGTCCTATTCTGCTTGTGTAAGGGTGACAGAGATGGAGAAATACAGAATAATTCCCAGAGTTATCTCTTTCTGCTTAAGTAACTGGATGGACTTTATAATAATAAAGGGATTGTATTGTAAATATAAAAAAAATTAGCTGACATTTATTGAGCACTTCCTATGGGCTAAGTAATTTATATGTATTATCTTTAAAATAACACGTTGGAGTAGGTATTATTAAGCACATTTTACAAATAGGAAAATGGCCTGGAAAAGGTAAGTATATTTCCCGGGATCATACAATAGGTGGCCAAACTGGGATTTGAATTACAGGTGTGGATGCCTCCAGAATTTGGTGTTGGAGCACTACCCTATTTTGTGCACAGGAGATGGGTTCCATTCAGGGCGGAGGTGATGAATCCTGTTTGGGATATGCAGGTGGGTTTCTAGCAGGCACTTGTGATGTGGATCTGATGGTCGAGTGAGTGATTTGAGCTGGAGACAGTTATCTAGGGAAGGAGACACACAGACAACTGGGAGTCCACCGAATTTCTCAAACCACGACCTGCAGTGCTGCTTATTTCCTATCTTTTGTTACTCCACGCAAGAAGGAAGACATGATCCTCTCCAGCAGGGTCAGACCGTGCTGCCACAGCCGGCCCCTTAGCCTCAAGCCAGCTCATCACCATGCCTCTGTGATAGGAGTGGGTTAAGTTTGCTCTACGTTCTCTTTTCCTTATGATGATTCTTATCAAGAGAACATTAATCTTGTGCTATTTTCTGTTTTCATTACAATCTTTGTCACACAAGTGGAGTCTCAGAATGTTAATGCCTCCTATCTGCTGTGAAGGATAGTAGAATTCTCCATTGCTTTGACCTTTCCAATGTTCTGTATTTCGATTGGGTCTGGAAGTTGATGATTAATGATAATTACAATAATTACACCAAGGGACTCGAAATATAAATTACCAAATGTTCAAAGGAAGCCACTTGAAACCTTTAATAGAATCTTGAACAATCTCTGTCCAAATGTTCCCACTTCCTCCATCAGACATCCCTGGGTGAGTAGGTTGGGAAAGATTCAGCCTAGGTTGCAGCCAGAAGAATAAAAGAGCTGTGATTTGTGAGCCATGTTTTAGTTATATGAAGGGGGAAAAAAGAAATCAATTTTTAAATCAATAGAATGGTCCTTCGCCCAAACAGCTTTGCTTAACAAAGAGTGAGCATTCCATAAAACAAGACTTCGCTTTCGATTCAGATCATTAACTAGGATTCCCATTAGGCGGAGGTGCCACGGGGAAAGGGGATATTTACTTGTCTCCTCTGCTCTGGTTTCTTGACTTTAACTTTAGGGAGGTGTAGCTTTCTAGTATGGCAGGGTTAGGACTCCATGCAGCCTTTGCACCTCTGCCCACAGACGATATCCAAACCCAGCACCAATATTAATACAATCACATTCTATGTGAGCTTTTGCAATGGGCAAGGTGCAGATTCCCTGAGGCCTTCTTTTCTTTCTTTTTTTTTTCTTTTTAATAAGTAGTAAGAAGCACTGGAATGAGGGTTTCATTCTGAGACCCCTGGTTATTTTTTTCCTGCTGCAGTAAATTCTACCTTATGTTGTGGTACCAGTGCAGCATATAGAGTATCCCAATCTCTATCCAGAAGGTTGGAGGAGTTGCCATCATGCCAGGCTTCCAAAGGGAAGAATTTATGATGACAAGACACCTGAAGACATCTGTATGTGGATGGCTATGGAGTGTATTCTTATATGATGATAGGATGGAAGGAACCATCTCTTCCTGCAATTTGACACACTTGAATACAAGCATCGTGTCTACTTTTGACTGTCAGTATATCATGGCATACACTAATTCTCATTAGTGTTAACCAGACTTTTAGCATTTAGAAGTCATTAAAAATGATGTGGGAGAGTAGAGGAAAGTCTAGGGGAGAGTGATGGGCAGTCCTCATGGTGTCATTCTCCAGATGTATATTGGACACTGAGCATTTTCATTGAGGTCAGGATTGATTGAAACTGCTAATGTGAGGGCCTTTGCAACAGGCAAGATGCAGATTTCCTGAGTTTTGTTGAGTTTTGAACAAGAATAGTAAGCGTTATGCAGCCCAGGGTAGGCCTTCTGGCCAGTAGACAGCGTCCTCCCTCTTGTTTTCACTCTGGGATCTCCAGGGTCCTGAGAGCATCATGGGTAGTCCCAGAAGCATACCACAGTGGTGGCTTGGAGGATTCTCAGGTCCCGGTACGCTGACCCCTAGTTCAACTAATGGCTGTAGTACTTTGGGATGTTTTGTTTTACCAGAAGATCCTATCAGATCCCAGAGGTTTTTAATGAATCAGTCTGGAGCACACCTAGGCAGTTTCAAGTAACACCCAACTTTTAAGAGTATTTATATTCATAAATAACATGGTGCTGAACATATATGTGCGTGTGTGTGTGTACTGCATGCGTATTTCTACTCATCTTAAAATTTCCTCTTTGAGAGGTGCCATGCTTCTTTTAGGCTTATATTACACCCCAGAGGATATAGGTATGAAATAGGAGTTTTAATCCATGATGTTAACTGGAACGTGACCATTTAACTCAAGTTTTGTCATCTTTGTTACCAATTTTCTCCTGTACTTTGCTTTGGTAGCAGAAACAGAGCCTTAGAAGGATAACTTAAACTCAACCTGGATGCCTGATCAGTTAATAAATCAGTCCAGAAGCATTTGGTAAGTTCCTCTCTTCAAGTGAGGTATGCTTTCTTGAGCTTTTTGTGCTGCAGAGATATTCAGAGCTTGAAACATGAACTCAAGAAAATTCAGACTGTGACAGTTGCTCTTGTAACCTGGGCAGTTACTACTATATTAAATTGCATCCTGGTTATTTGGAAAGCACAATGCTTTTGATCAGCTATTGAGGTCATGTTTGTGGGGTCAAGTATCTCATTACACTCGTGTTTTCTTCCAAATGAATTCGTACCTTTATTTTACTCTGCTGGTTGTTTTTCTGGCCTGTTATTACCGCTTATTATTGCAGCCTTAAAAATAACTCCTCTTTCCACTCCCAGACGTTAAAAGAAACAATCCTTAAAAAATAAGTAGATCTAATGAAAAAGCTAATATACTAGTTTTCCATTTTGTGTGAATGTGGGGGGGGGGTGTGTTTTGAGAGAGAGAAAAAAAGTTAGTTAATACATATTTGTACCTGAACTCAGAGTGATTGAAGACGGATTCTCTTGTCTTAGCAGAGCGGAGAGAAAGAGGGTTCAGATGTACAAAGAGAAAAACTATCAGTACCAGAAGGAATAGATGGCAGTACTGGGTAGTCTGCAAGGAACCAGTGCAAATGCTACAAGCCAATTATTGTTTGGAGGCTGCCTAATGAGTTTGGAAAACTACCCAACTTCTAAGGTTCTATAACTGCCTCACTTAGCTTTGATTTTTATAAATAGTCACATTTGTTCCAACCCCTGTCTCCACTCCTGTTAGTAATATTAGTCAATTTATATATGTGGAGTGGGAGGTACATTAATTTAAATTCCTTGGACATCTGCTGGTCTCTAGATGGACTGGAACTGAAATTAAAATCATTGAGTCATTCACCCCACAAATATTTACTGAGCATACTGGGGCCAATGCAGGCTGTCAGAGGCTCCCTGTGCAGCTAGAGGCACTCTGCAAGAGCAAACACCCACGAGAATTGTGAAAAGGAATAAAAAGCCAGTTGAAGCAGGCCCCGGAGAATTCACTCATCTCTTCCTTTGTGACTATTACTGCTCCCAAGACTTCGATCTGCTGTGGTATCTAGATTCCCAACTATGATGGAATGAGACTGGCTTTTCCGGGTTTATCTTTCCTTTGCTTGTCCACCTCTTGTTTCTGGATTCATTCCTCCTTCAGCTACTGTATGTTTCTGTTTAGACCCATTTGATTTCCTGACTCTCTGCTCCAGCCATACTAACTTCAAACCCTGCCTTCCATGTCTTCATCTTAATACATGGAAGCTGAACTGGGATTGGATGGAAATAAGACAAAGCCCCCCCCCCCCCCCCCAATCAGGTAGCTATAGACTAGGTGCTTTTCATCATGCAGCAGAACAGACTCACATTCTAAGTGAAGGAGAAACAGCCCAGCCTGGATGTCCTTGGGTTTTTCTGAGGTCATGTCAATTTTGGCCTTCCTGAAAGATTCAGTGGCTCCTTCCACCACGCCCCTGTGAAAGTCAGAGCTGATAGTGTTTGGGCGTGACTGCAGTCCCTTGCTGGGCATAAACGAAGCTAAATGGGGCAGGAGGATGAACTAGTTTCCAACTCTGGCTCTCGGCAACTCTGCTTTCACTCTTTCCTGCCCATATCCTGCAGGGTGTGATAATCACTTGCTGATCGGTTCAACATCTTCTGGTGCTGAGTGGAAGCAATTGTAATCAATTACGGTCACGAGGATTCTATTGGTGTTCCATTGCAGCAGCCTCTGAACGATACCCTACCATGAAACAGTTAATTCAGCTGTCGAAATGGCCCCTCTTAAACGGAGATAAACTGATTCACTGTTTCCTGTTTTTTTCTTTCCCATGCGCTGTTGTATCAATCACCTTGAAGTCCCTTTATAAATGATGACCGTGTCAGCGCCAGTGTCATATTTGTATACATGATATCCACATTTACCTGTGTTGTAACCTTTCAAATGTACAGCAGTGATGCCATGTGTGCATTTTGTGTAACAGTTGTGCTTTGTGGATCCATAATAGACATGAAATCATCACCATCAGCAGTGAATCCTCCAGACCCAAGTTTGTAAATGAGACATTGACCTTCCAGATTTATATATTTTATTCATTTATAGGGCTCCTGATAACGCCTTCCATGGCATTCTTTAGCAACAACATTCACTTTGTGATTCATCTGAAGGCTGAAAACTCAAAACACTGAGCAAACTGAGAAGTCAAAGCCAAAGCCCCTTGTCCTCTGGATCATTAATCACTGGCTGGGTGTGTGTGTCAGAGCTCTGTGCTGCTCTGATTTCGCTCCTATGCCCTTCGGGCAGAAACCTCGTCTTATTTGTGTCTTCTGGAGCACCCAGTACACTGCCGGAGCTCCATAAATAATTAATCTCACCAATAATAATGGGAAGCAGAGGCTTCCAAGCGCCTTCCTTTCCCCTGTTCTGTGAAACTCTGGTGTTATGGTATTTTGACTATCAAAACAATGATTAAGCAGCTTTGGCACATTTTATGTTTGGGCTAAATGCGATTTTGCTAATGCACCATCTCATTCCTCCCTCCCCCAACACTCGTATTTTAATGATTTCTAATTAATATTGTAATATTTCTTGAATAATTCATGTTTTTAAACAAGAAAGGCTGGCATAAATTTATGTCAATCTGTTTGTGTATTGCAGCGCTGTGCATAACAAACAAACACAGTCTGCTTCCCTGGGAGGGAGGCTGCGGGCAAGAGGCAACAGAGGAGCAGCATCTGAACCCAGAAGGGAGCGGCCCCCCAGGTGCCTTCTGAGGTTCCCAGACAGACGCCTTTGTCTTTGCTATCACTCCCTTATCAGGCCATCTTTTTTCCTGGCAGGTGCCTGTGGCCCTGGAGCTGCCCTTCCTTACCCAGAACCTTCCTCTCCTCCTTCCCTGCTGTTCCCTGACTCCAGGTCCCCTTGCCTCCAGCCCCATCTCAAAGTTGTCTTCTTGCTGGCTCTCTGGACACTGCTCAGGGATAGGCACAGACTGTCATCTGATAAGTGGATAACAGTTGGGGGTGGGCTTATTCATTTAGCTGACAAGTATTTAATGGGCACCTGCTGCCTCCTTGAAATGGACAAAGCCTGAGGGCATCGGACGGATGAGTTATTGGGTCATCTTGGCCAAGTAACCCAATGGCTCCTTTATGGGGGCTCCTGAAGAATCCGTTTGGGATGCTTTGGATGGCTAAGGGGGATTTTTTTTTTTTTTAAAGGCCTTTAAACCCACTTCTGTACAGATGCTGATTCTCCCTTCACATAGCCCAGGCCACAGTTGTGATGTGGTAGAAAGCCATGGGTGGATTTTGGACCTTTAATATCTTATTTTTCAGAAAATAAACCAACCCAGAGACTGGAGGAAAGGTTTAGAATAAAAGCTTGACCCCATCCTGCCCCTGCCAACCCTCCTCCAAACTCCACATGGTGGTGATCTCCTTTACTTGGTTCAGGACTAAGTTCACATTCTATTAAATTTCAACATAAAATTGCTCAGAGATCTGCAAGCAGGAACTCACATTTGCACAGCACTTTCTCCTTCCCTCAGGTATGGGAAGCCTGCCGCTTTAGAGAGTTGTTTCCATAGGATATCTGACGTCAAGTGACTTTCATTTCCCCCCTTCTTCCTTGGGACTTGGGAAAAGATTTCAATATCTATCATTTCTGTCTGCATTACGGCACGACGAATGCTGTGTTGACCCTGTTGCTAGGGCCATTAATGTGTGTCACTATTAATTAGCAGCCAGTGGAATACCCAAGCCAGTGACATGGTTCACTGAGATGGATGTGGCTGTTTTGATTGCATTGCTATTGTTAGGCGAACCATCATTTGTACTAATGATTTCCAAGTAGGTAGCAAAAGGATAGGAGGGAAATGGCTTAATTTGATCCCCCCCTCCAATCTGTAAGAGCAATTCTAGTGGTAAAAACACTCTGAGAGGCAATAGAGCCTGAATTCAGTGTGGCTTTTACAAAGACAGATTGATATTAACCGACCGTATCAAGACAGGGAGTGTCGGTGATGATGTATCCAGTATCATCTTCCTCTGATGGAGAGAATGTACGTGCCCTCTGAGATGGCCTGTGAGTGGCCTCTGTGGACACAGCCATCCTGCAGACAGAAGGGGCACCCGCTGCTGCTACTCGTCCTGATGACACGCGGAAGTGGAAAGGGGAGTTGAAAGTAACTGCACAGTAGGAGGAATTTGCTGCTGGTAGCAGGAGGAGAAATGTGGCTTGTCTCTGCCTGCACGGCATAGGAAGTCAGGATAGAATTCAGAGACGTTGATTAAATCTTGTGGAGGGATGTTGCGTGTCTTAATAACTTGAAAATTTTCAGAATGCATACTTTCCTTCTTGTCTGCTCCAACATCCCCTTAACACTTGGTATAGTGTTGCTGCATCCAACCCCTGAAGCTAGGATTAAGAATGCACATCTGCCTAAAACTAGATCGGAACCAGAAATTCATGTCTCTAAGCTCAGTTATCCTTCAACACGAATGGGCAATTTTTGTACGTATCCTTATTCATGCATTTCCTGCCCTCAGCCGTTGCATTCAGGGACTCTTCCAAACTTCTGTTCTTCAAAGTCTGTTCGTTCACCTCCTCTCTCACTCCTAGCATTTATCTGTCTGGGAAGAACACTCTCAGATTCAACTTCACTGTTTAGAAACATCTAAATTTGCACCCATCTTCCGCCTGTTCAAGACCATTACTGCCTCCAGGGTTTGGGAATCTTCTCTTAGCTCCTTTAGGCTATGCTTCTTTTGCCATTTTCTCTTTCCTGGGTCTTCAGCCTTGCCAGTTTCATTGGTCTCTCTTAAGTTTTTCTCATTATAAAAGAAAAATCTTAATTTTACTTTCCATGTGCTTTGAGCTAAAAACCTGTATTTCCCCTTCCCTTCATAGGAAAGTTCTTTGAAATAACAATCTACACTGAATATCTCCACTTCTCACTATACGTTTGTTCCTCAGTCAGTTAGCGATAGGCTCAGCCTTTGTCCCTGTCACTCTACTAACCTGCCAGCAAAGACCACAAACAACCTTCTCGTAGCCACCAGTCAGTGACGGGTGTTCCGTTTTCATCTGACCTGGCTTCTCAGTGGAATTGACCCGGTTGGCTATTCCCTGTCCCAAGAGGTTCTTTCCTCATTTGAATTGGTTTCCATGATGCTTCTCTCTCCAGGATGGTTATCTTATCCTCTGGTGTCCCCTTCTCAGCCTTGTGTGTGAAATGTTCATTCTGTACCCATCACTTAGATGTTGGAGTCCTTGAGGGCTCTTTCTCCTGCTCTCTTGTATTTCTCATCCTTGTGGTCTTTCACAGAAATCTTATTCACGGTTTCCATTCCCACATACAAGCTGGCATGGCCCTCTGGCCTCTTCCCTACTCCTTTTTAAAATCTTTGAAGTTCTTCTTAATATTTTACCTAAAAGCACATGACTTTTTCATCAGGACCCCAAATCTTCTCCTCTGACTCATTATACTCAAAACCAAAACAATCATTCTTTTCTCTGTGCCTAAAATCTGATCTCCCTTCTATGTTTCCTGCCCAAGGACTGACAACCATCTACCCAATTGTTCCAACTAGAAACCAGGCCCTATCGTATCTCTTACCCTCATCCATCACACCCAGTATTTAACTAAGTCCTCTTGACTCTATACCTCATCATCACCTTCACTGCTACAGCTCTGATTTGCATCTTTCTCATTGTAAAATAGTTTTTCTGACTTGCACATCATCTTCCTGCTTAGAATTCTGGAATTTTCTCCAGTTTCTCACAAGATACATAGCCGTCGGGTCCTTTTGATCTCACCAACCCCACTGCCCACTGATTCCTCCTCCCATATTGTATGTCCCACCAAACTGCTTGGTAGTTCCTGGCTGGTGCCAGAACCTTTCATTCCTCCATGCCTTTGGCCATGCTGGATCCTCTACCTTAATGTCCTTTTCCTGGCCAGCTCCTGTCCTTCCGTGTCCCAGCTAAAAAGCTACCTCCCCTATCAGGCTTTCCATGACCCCACAGGGAAGACGGAAGGCTCTGTGTTTTGTTCTCCTCAAACTCTAGGGTTATTCTTTTTCTTTTGTTTTATGCATCTTTCCACCTACTAGACTTAAAGCATCTTGAAGGAATGAATCTTTTTATATTTGTAACACGTGCTCACTGCCTAGCACAGTATAAATCCTAAATAAATGTTTATTGAAGTTACATAGCTATTCCATCTCTCATTCAAGGTCATGCTGTGTTTACATCAGCACTGAATTCACATTTTATTAAGATAAGAGCAAAACCACCTACAATTCCCAGATACAGAAAGCTAGGTTGTGGTTATGTCCTTGTAATTTAAAAGGTATGTTACCTGAGATAAAATATTTGATCTTTCTGGTCCTCAGATAGGGGATCGTAGAAGATCAAGGTTTTTCTCCCGAGGAGAAAAGGGTTTGTTGAAGGGAAGAAGGAGGATGAGGATGAGGGACTCTGGGCCCTTCTTACTTCTATGTTTCAAAGAGCAGCTCTGCTTTCATCAATTTTATATATTATGATCCCATGTAGAATTTCCTTTAAACCAAAGATTCCACTGCTAAAATATAATTTGGAAACCACTTCACAGGATTATCGCGAATTCTCCTCTAGCTGAAAACAATGTCTGTGGTTCTGTGAGCCACATAGTAACACTGGCCTGACAAAGCATATCTCCCAGCAGCACAATGGAAATGCATTACATAATCTTTGTGTAAACATTTTACATGTTCTAAATGAAAGAGGGAGGCAAAAGTGCTGTGGTATAAGGATGGAGAGGGGAGCAAAGAGGAGGCAAAGGGAAGTTAGGAGGTCAGTGGAAGGGAGGGCAAAGAGAAAGAAAAGGTGAATTAACTGCAGGCAGAGGAGTTCATTGCTCTGGCACTCCACAAGCATCTGCCATGGAGAGAGCGTGCATCACAGAGCACAGATGAGCCACGAGAAGAGCACCTGCTCTTCCCGGAAGCCTTCCAGAGCATGAGCATCTCACAGTGCTGAGTGTCAGACTTGCATTCAAAGATACATATTTTTCATGCAGCACAGACCCCAAATGCAAGTCAACAACTTCATTTAGTACTCAAGCAAAGAAAAGATGGTTCTCTTCCTGAGCTGGAGGACAGACTGTGTTGGACCTCAAAGGGCACTGCTGGTCTCTAAAAGGATGTCACGTGAACTGTGTTTTATGTGCAGTTTAAGGGGTGTTCAATTTTCTGCCTAGAATTGAACATAATACAGCTCCACGATATGACAGGTCTGCTAGGAGTTGTGTGGTTTTTCTGTGTTATTGTGAATCACCATGAATCTTTTCTATGCAGAAGCTGCTTTACATGTAAACTAGAACAATGTTTATTCGCTTCGTGTAATAGTGATTGGGATAAACAATGTAGAATGTGCTGGAATCTGTGGAGGAGGGGCATAAATATGGGACCAAGCAAAAGCTGCAGACAGCTCTCAGAGTGTCAGCACTGATTTACATCATTACATTTAAATGCAAGAAGGAATGTTGACTCTGAAGAAAATCAAATACATTAAAACAAAGCTCTTTGCATTTTTAGAGCCATAGACAAAACAAGCCTGAAATCTACCTTCTATTTAAATGTCCTTGATGGAAAAGACAGAAATTATGCTTGACCATGGAATTGAGGGAGAAAAGAAACACATCTAGACACGAAAGGGCTGAAAAGGAAATGCTAAAGAAGGATTTTATAACACAGAAATATTTTTACTCAAGAAGTATAACCCATTGAAAATGCCATATGAAGGTGAATTGCCCTCAGACTTTGAAAAACTACGTGAAGGTTGGCTGTAATTTCAGTATGGGAAACAGCCTGTTTTTTAGCTACCCAATTTTATAGCCAAACTCTATTGCATACCTTTCTGAGGTTTCTACCAGCCTTTAAGAGACTTATGTGTTGTCAGTTCCAGTTAAGGCACGTACCGACTAACACTGCCCTTGGAATAGTTAAACGGAATAGTTAAACAATAGCAGATTTGAAATTTATCATTTCCCTTTGTAAAAGTTGCGAGCTGAGAAAATGATTGGGTATAAATTTCATTAGTGCAGTTTGTTTATCATTCCAAACGGTTTGGAATGTTAACATAAAACCAAGCTGTAAGGTCAATCAAGGGAAGACCTTTCAGAAGCAACAAATCCATGTATTTTTTGCAATGCATAAATCCAACTTCTTTTGAAAACAGTACAGTACATTGGAGAATCATTTCTCTTACATTTTTAACTGGCAAAAGCTACATTTCAGAACCTTGATTTTCTCAAAGCTAATGTGACACAAAAGGTCTAATCTGGGGAGCACAGGAGAACTCATGTAGGTGAGGAGTAGCCCACATTATACTTGGCCCTCACAAGTCCATCACACCTGGTTTCTTATAAAGAAGAAGGTGAGTAAGTTTCTCATGAGTAGACAGACCCTGTCCTAAGTAACGTGTGTGTGATTCCTCCTGGGAACCGAGGTCAGGACCTGTCATCCTTTCTCTCTCCTGCCTCCAAGGCATTACATGTGCCATCACTCCATTTAGAATAGGGGTCCCCAACCCCCAGGCTGCAGACCAGCACTGGTCCACAGCCTGTTAGGGACCGGGCCGCACAGCAGGAGGTGAGTGACAGGTGAGCGAGCAAAGCTTCGTCTGCTGCTCCCCATCGCTGGCATTACCTCCTGAAGCATGCTCCCCCGGCCCAGGCCATGGAAAAGATGTCTTCCATGAAATCGGTCCCTGCTGCCTAAAAGGTTGGGTACCACTGATTTAGAACATCATCTCTCTTCTGTTTGCTCAAACGTCACCTTTGCTTCCTTCACAATCCTAATAATGACCCAGGTTGTTGGAAGACTTTTCAAATTATGGTTCAGGTTATGTCACTTCTCCTTTCTAGTCCACAGTACTTCCCTGCTTTCTCAGGAAGTGAGTTTCTTTGTAAAATAATCACTGTTGGATTGTCTGTCTTTAAAGTGTATACATGGATTGTTTTGCTCCTCATTGTCTATGTTTGTTATCATGTCTGTGCTGGAAATTCCACTCTCCCAGGACAGGGATCTTCTCTTTGCTTTAGCAAGGCAGGATGTATAATGACTAGAGCATGAGACTGGGGTTCCAACCATCCTAGTTCAGTTTCTTAGTCATAACGGAGGTCACAAATCTCTACGTCCTCAGAAATTACTTCCCAGTCTAGAAGAGGTCCCTTTGCTCTCTCAGAGTACTTGGTATTTTCCTTCAAAGCACTTATCGCTGGTATAAATGATATATTTACTTGAGTAATTATTGAGAAATGTCTGTCTTTCCTACTAGACTCATAGCACCATGAAAGCAAAGGCCATGATTATTTTGTTTGCCACTTTCATCCATTCTACATCACAGACCCTGGCACATAGTAAGTGTAAAATAAAATAAAATTAAAAACACAAAATAAGATATATAAAGATTTCTCTTACCATTTCTTACTTTTCCATAACCCATAGGGCAGTATGCATTCGAGATTATTTGGTAAAATATTTCTAAAGAAATATCAGTTCAGTGCCTACTGAGTCTTTTAGGATAGTTTCAGGGTTGAAGAGTACCACAGGGGAACAAACTTACAGAGTTCTATTTTAAATTTTCGAATGGTTCCCAATATATGGAGCCCTGAAGGAGGTGGGACAGGTCCAAGGAATGGGATGCAGCAGTAAAAGAGATCCATCGGGAATAGGAGAGGTGAAGAATGGGGTGTGACACGCAGTGTACCACTCGTGCTCAAGAGAGATCGCAATCCCAGATCACATACACAACGTTGTGTTTGTGAGTGTTAATCTTTAAAAGGGATGTTGGCAAACTAAAGCATAACATGGAGACAATAACATCTAGGAATGTCATTGAGAAATGTTTGGAAAAAAATATTGTAAAAGAATTAGGGTTGGGGAACAGGTACAATTATTTCCAGCTATTAAAAGAGTTAATATAAAAGAAGCCTTTTTTATGGTCCCTAAAGCAGAATAAGAAACAATCCATGACAGTTAAACTGAGTAGTTGAAACTGTCTGAGGATGGAAGTGAAGCCTTGTAACACAGTGAGCTTGCTCGGCTGCTGTTTACCCAGGGTCCGGGGGGGAATGTCTGCCATAGCACTGGGAGCAATGCCAGCCTAGATGGGATGCTGGGTTCTGGGGCCCTGTGGCACCGAAAGCAGAGTCCTGCTTTTGGCATTAGACACCTTTAGTAGCAGTCACTGAACCTGCCGATACTCAGTTCACGCTCATCTGTAAAATGGGGGGGGAAGCACCACCTATGTCACAAGACTCTGTGAAGATACAATATGACAATTCATAGAAATTTGATAGCACTTTGACTTTAAAAAATGTACTGGATTAAATAAGCATGAGACATTATTAAATGAAGATAAATCTATAACTTTTCCTTGATTTCAGATTTTGATTCCTGTATACATACAAGCCAGGCATGTCATTTTCTCCTTCCATATGCCTTTGATTTAGTCCTTCCATTCACAACCTAACCCACCATATACACCCAGACACTTGGGAGAAATGCCTTTTCTTAAAAAAACTTCTTTTTTTTTCCTAATGAATTTATTTTATTTTTGGCTGCCTTGGGTCTTTGTTGCTGCACGCAGGCTTTCTCTGGTTGTGGTGAGTGGGGGCTGCTCTTTGTTGTGGTGTGTGGGCTCCTCATTGCCATGGCTTCTCTTGTTGCAGAGCGCTGGCTCTAGGCTGCGGGCTTCAGTAGTTGTGGCACATGAGCTGAATAGTTGTGGTTCGAGTGCTCTAGAGCGCAGGCTCAGCAGTTGTGGCACATGGGCTTAGTAGCTCTGCGGCATGTGGGATCTCGCCAGACCAGGGCTCGAACCCGGGTCCCCTGCATTGGCAGGCGGATTCTTAACCACTGCGCCACCAGGGAAGCCCAGAAATGCCTTTTTAAAATATTGCATTCTGTACTCCAAATGCACAAAATATCAGCCTTTGCCAAAAACTGTTAGGTGTTTTCCAAATTGTTTCCTAGTCCTCTCTCTTGGCATAGAGGTAGACTTGGAGTTAGGTGGTCGTTTTCTGATTATATTTTGGTCAATGGAATATGAATGGAAAGAATGCATGCCATTTCTGGGCCTGTTTATAAACCTGGCTCATTCTCCATGCTTTATGTCTTTTTTTGGAAATCTTGGAGGCCAGTGTTTAAAATGAGAGTCCAACAATATGGAAAGATGTAGATCCCTGAATCTCCATTTGGAGAACCATCACCCCAGAGAGCCACCTGACACACATCAGACTACAACTTGAACAAGAATTAAAACTTTGCTGTATTAAACCTCTTAGATTTCAGTTTTATTTATTTACTACAGAATAACCTACTTTATCTTGACTAATACAGAACTTAGTACCCAAAAAAGAGAACCCAAAGTGGCTAAAGCAAAAACTTAAAACATCAGATACTGGTTTAGTGTTGAAGGTAGTGGCCCTGATATGAAAGTTTATCATTCTTATAATCTATTCCAGCCTAGGCCCCTGTCCTGGGTCACATTATCATTTTTAGTCCCTCAGCTATTATTGAGGTTAAAGGGAGACTAAAATTAATGATAAATAGCATTTATTGAACTCATAGTTCAGTTTATGGGCTACAGTACGTGCATGACTTCAATTAATCCTTGCAACACCTTTGCAATGGAGACACTGTTATTTTCCCTTGTTTCAGATAAAGAAATTGAAAACTAGAAAAGCCCAGCTTCCATGTTACTAAATCCACCATAAGGTACCTGTGGAAAGTTGAGTTTTCTTTATTCTAAATTATCTGGGAATAGGACTTCCTAGGTGGTGCAGTGGTTAAGAATCTACCTGCCAATGCAGGGAACACGGGTTTGATCCCTGCCCCAGGAAGATACCACATGCCACAGAGCAACTAAGCCCGTGCACCACAACTATTGAGCCTGTGCTCTAGAGCCCATGAGCCACAACTATTGAGCCCATGTGCCGCAACTATTGAGCCCATGTGCCGCAACTATTGAGCCCATGTGCCACAACTACTGAAGCCCACACACCTAGAGTCTGTGCTCCGCAATAAGAGAAGCCATCACAATGAGGAGCCTGCACACTGCAACAAAGAGTAGCCCCTACTTGCTGTAACTAGAGAAAACCTGTGTGCAGCAATGAATACCCAACCCAACCAATAAATAAATAAAGTGGGTTGATAAGATTTAAAAAAAAAATAAAATAAATGTCTGGGAATAGGCAAGAATATGCTAAGAAAATACTTATTAACCAGGTTACAACTTAATCTAGAGAGTTGGAAAGGAGTAGAACTCACTGGAAATAGTTATTTTCTCAGTAAAGTCATAGGTACATTACTTGGACATGCTTCAAATTGGAGAAAAATAAATCACACACAAACACACACATAAGCAAAGAATTAAAACATAATATAAATCTCTAAATTATGCATCAAAACACAAGTAGTTAAAAAAGTGGGGGCCCCCAAATAGAACACACAGGATTTAGGGAGAATGGGCTTAGCTACGATACTAGTCTTTGGGCTGGAAGTGTGCTATCCAATATAGTAACCATTCCTACATATGTCTCTGGAGCACTTGAAATGTGTCTAGTTCTAACTGTGATGTGCTGTAAGTGTAAAATATACAGCAGATGTTGAAAACTTAGTACAAAAATGTAAACCATATCATTAATATTTTTATATTGATTAAATATGAATTATATTTTGGATACAGTGGGTTAAATTACATGTATTATTAATTTTACCTGTTTATTTTTATCCCTTTAATGTGGCTAAAAGAAAATTTAAAGTTACATCTGTGGCTCACTCTTGCGGCTCACATTTCTGTTGGACAGTGCTAGGCTAGAGCATCAGGAATTGGGCAAGCCAAGGTAACCTGCAGAAAGTGTTTCTGTTCTAGAAACAGTTCAGATTCTAGTGAAGGTGATACTTTGGATCTGTTTTAGAGAAATTTTTCTGAAATCCTCATTTAGTTTCTTGGTGTCTTCTTCTTGAGTGCCTCATGGTCTCCAGCCATACAAACTCTGTCAGACCGTCTTACTAATAATGTACTTGCTTAATATGCAGAGCTCCATCAACTGCAGAAGTAGCTATAGCCAGACCAGTGCTTCTTAAAGTTCAGAGAAATCATGAGGGTGGGAAGAGGTCTTGTTAACTGCAGAGTGTCAGTCATTAGGTCTGGGAAGGGACCTTAGATGATGCCAAGCTTTCAGGTCTGAGGCTAGGACACAGTAGACCCACCATACTCAAAATCTGGAAACAAAGAAGAGGGGTGAGGTGATTGTCATAAAGTCAGAGAACCCTCTATCCTCAATTAACTTACTCCTCTTTCTCCTCTCAGATTGAGCTGTATCTAGAGAAGGTGAAATGAACAGGCCACAGCACAACTAATCTGCTCAATTCTACTGTTGCAAAGATTGATGGAGACCAATGTGTGATCAATTTGGTCATGACACCAGGTATCAGTCATGAGCATGACTGAGATGAATGGAATCACTTTACTCCAATCTGGTTTGCTTTTATTGTGTAAACTTAGCTGATCCTGATGGCTTGGGGTCAGGGAAAACAGTGCTACACCTAAGTCCACTAACCTTCCTGAGATAATTTATGAACAAAAAAATCAGCATATTCATGCATATTAGTTATTATAAGAGACAATCAATCAATTTGCCTGCTTCATTAATGTTCTCAGAGGATGTACTTATTTTCTGGTGAAGTTAGAAAGTATCACAATTTAATACTTGTAAAAATGAAATTTTGTTATAATGGGATCAACCCTCTAATTTATGAAATCAGCTCAAAAAAATAATTTCTCAAGGAGAGTAAAGGAAAACGTTTGGAGCAGTTATACAATATTCCGCATAAGTTTGTAATCTCCCAAAATGTCTGCTTGGAAGAAAAAGCCCTATATGATTTTGTAATTTTTTAAATATTTGAAAATAATCTCATTACTTAAACCTTAATTTATACTTCTTTACAACATCAATGCAGTGTGGATATACAGGCACAGTCAATCGTCATATCTAAGATATATATTTTGCATGACACTTTGGGGTTTTTGAAGTTCTCTGGATAGAAATTTTAAATTCCTGTGACCTTGAGTCTCATTTTCTGTCACTCATAACGTCAAATTACTTTACTGTTGATTCTTTTTCTTGTTATTCCTGCAGTGGCCTCCTTATTTGAATTCAGATCTGGTTCAAAACATTGGCTGCTACTTTGACCTACACTGACATTTCAAAGGCTGAAGAATAATTAGTGAAATAAAAACCTCATAATTACTTTCTAACACACACCCACACAAAGCCTTTTGTTGAGCTGGCAGAATGGATTGGGATTTTTGTTATGTTGTGTTTTGTTCTAAATGATTGAGCATGGAACTAAAGTGAAGTGACAGACATTTCTTGAATGCACAAAATGATCTGAAAGCTTAAGATACTCAATGTTTCACCTGACAGTATTGAAATCTTACTCAAGAATCCACTTCATTTAATATCTGATTTTAAACTTAAATTCTAACAAAAAGAAGTCTTTCTTTGGAAGTAAGTTTAGGATGGCATATGCTACCATGTTAATAACGACAGTCTGGTTAATTTTTGTGTTGGCTTTCGGCTAGGTTGGAGATGACTAAACAGTGAATTGTTCAGATTCAGATAGTAAGATGTGGCTCCAACTACGAGTTCAGTTATCCCAGGAAAATGTTTGCTGCAGTATAAACATCATGACTGTGTGTGTGCTGCACCTGCCCTTTGCTGTTCGTTTGATTTGTTGGTTGGGTTTAGACTTGCGCACGTGGACCTATCCATATTGGTCGTAACAGAATGAGATCGTGCTCGTACCTAGCTTCCTCAGTCAAGAGAAAAATCAGACAGGTACTGCCTACTGTGGGTTGGGTCCCATGGGAAAGATTCTTCATTGGGGTCTTTGTGGTCCACATGCTATTTCTATAGAAAAAAAAATACAATTTTGAATGCTAGACAATTATTAAAAGACCTTCTGGTATTACTACGCATCTCTAAGTCAGGCAGTCTGTCCTGTGATTCTTTGTCGTATAGGTTTTGTTTTGGATTATTTTTTATTGCTGTTATTTGTACTATCTGCAGAGCATCTTTATAATAATAGCGAGTGTAACCAATATGTTGAACATACTCTTATGTAAACAAAACACAACCTAAGGTGGTATCTCTCAAATGCTTTGATCTTAGGGCCCTTTATACTGTTACGATGACTCAGAAACGCAAAATGCTTTTTGTATGTGTGTTATATAGCTATTTATTTAGAAATTAAAATTGAGGAATGTATAGCAATACACATACATGATAACAAAATGATATATTTTTATTAAAAATATTTTTCAAAACAATAGAAGAATGTCTTTGTTTTACATGTTTGCAATTTCTTTAATGTCTGACTTGATAAAAGACAGCTGGAAGATATAATAGGTCTACCTCTGGAAAATTCTACTGCATGAGATAATAAGACAGAAAAAGACAAATCATGTCTTAGCGTTATTCTGAAAATAGTTTTGACCTTGTGAACTCTCTGAAAGTGTCTTGAGGACCCCCCAGGTGTCCTCAGATCACACCTTGATAACTCCTGATCTGAAGAGGAAACCAAGTGTATGATTGAAAAACTCTATTAAAACCTCAGGAGGATTTTAAGTGGTGCCTCAAACAGTAAAAAATTCCTTTAAGAATCTTAAGGCTGTGCTTCACAGATCTTCTCATTAAACAGCAGGGCTCCTATGAATATTAAATGTGTTGGCCTACAGGAGCTTTCCAAGAATCTCAAGGTAGAGAAGGACTTACTGTGTGGATTTTGTCTAGTGGACTGAAGCCAATAGTTTTATAGGACGCCCATAAGTTTTTAAGAGAATTATACCATGGTAAACATTGTCACCTTGAAGTAAAAAGGACAGAGACTACAAAATGGAAAGAGGCCTTTGAACCTCTGAATTGCTATAGGCAGGAAGCAGACTGAGAAAAATATTCATTTACAAATGCTGGCCATTTATCAAGGAAAAAAAGGAAGATTCAGAGGGTGGAAAAAAGAGCCCAGATGTGATGATCATTCCCAGAGAACAAGGTCCAGGCCTAATCCAGAAACTACCAAGGGTAGCCTGGCTGGATTTCAGAATTTTTAACCACCAATGACCTCTATGTACTTTCTGTTTTCTCCTTTTTTGAATGGTTCTATAGCAGTCATCTTATGTCTCTCCCACCATTGTATGGTGTGTGTGTGTACGTGTGCACACGCGCAGATATCTTCTCTCTTAAGTTCAAGGATCTTGAGATCGGGGAAGACTGTATTCAAGGAGTGAAGGCATCATATAGTCAAGGAGCCTTGTTTGTGTCTGGACCTTATTTATACAGTGAGAACCTGGAAAGCTTTGCTCTAAGGGAATAAGACTTCTGTGGGCCTTGTGAGTGGGTCCATATTTTGCATGTGGGAGTGACATGAATTGTTTGAGACCATGAGGCAGACTGTGGTAGTCAGCCTCCAAGTTTGTTCTCAATGAACCCCTGCCTCTTGATCTTCATGCCTTTGTGTGGTTTCCTTTCACATTTAATTAGAACTAGTTCTATATGACCAATGGAATATGGAGGGAGAGACAGTATGTTTTCTGAGGCTAGGTTATAAAAGGAATCGAAGTTTCATTGTTGGTAATCTTGGATCTCTCGCTTTGGGTGAAGACAGCCGCTCTGTGGATGGGCTCTGAGCAATAGCCAGCAGCAATCTGCTAGTCCTGCGAGCAAAGTAGATATGAGAAGGAGATTATCCAGCTCAAACTTTCAGTTGATTGCAGCTCAAGCCAACATCGGACTGAACCTCCTGATACCCTGAGCCAAAACCCCCAGCTTAGTTGCCCCTAAATTTCTTAAAGACAACGAATAATTATTGTCATTTTGGACATAAAGTTTGGGTGTGATTTTTTTTTAAAGCAGCAATAGGTAATTTGCACATAGGTCATACATGAAGGCTTTTTATGTAATATGGAACATGAGGCAAGAATATTGACTACAGTGCTTATTATTCAGGCAGAGCAGCACAGAGCTTTGAAGGGAACACCTTGGAGAGAAAGATACAGAGAACCAAGGCTCTGGCTCTAATTGTACAGTTATCCAGGGTTAGGAATCTTACTAAGCCTTTTGAACTTTCTGGGACTTAATTTATTAATCTTGAAAATAAAAGACATTAATTACATGATTTCAAAAGAGCCTTCATAATTTGAAAATATTAGATTTTTGTAAATCTACTTCAACACATCAAAAACGCCTCTAAGAAAAACCTCTGGCATTTTTTTCTTTCCTTTAGGGGTATAATTTCTACTAACTTGAATGAGCTACCATATCTTATGTCATCTTTTCATCTCTCATCAGTTGAAACCTTATACCTAAATCCAATATAAGTATAGATATTTTCCCCAAGTTAAGAATTAAAAATGCAATATATCACCAAATTTTTTAATTTAAAAAATATAGCTTGATATTGCAGTTGCATATTTCATCAACAGACTTGGATTTGGTTTCAAATATATTACAAACCCACAAAATGCTGTAGAGTAACAAATAATGGATGAAATTGGTAATAAATAGAATAAGAACTTTTGGTTGGAAGAATATATAGTTAATTTGAACATCATCATATTGCTATTTATAATTATACAATAAAGTAATATAAATTAATGTATTATAAATTATTGATTTGAAATAAACCAGCAGATTTACTTCAAATTAGTCAGTGTTTATTATGTAGGTTATGTTTTTACTCAATGATTGGTAAATCCTGAAGGTAATTTGAACATTTAAAAAATTTCTGCCTTTATATAGCAAGGACAGGTAATGAAGAGGAAATACTGTCCTTTCATATTAGGATCTCTTTAATTCAGCAATAAATATTCACCAAAGTGCATACTATCTTGAGATGAGGTCACTTTGACCATCTATTCCATTAAAAATATGTTTGTTTTACTTACAGGTGTCATCCATTAGGACAGGCAATTGACGTTTCAGCTAGTGGCCTTTGTCAAGGAAATAAAACTTACTTTTAATGGAATGGAAGTTTCTAAATGACCCAATCTCAAGAAGAATGCGCTTTGGTGAATTTTTATTTATTATAAACTAGTCAGCTGAAAATCAATTTGTGCTGCAGAAGGTGATCTGGTTATTTATGAATAGCATTATATCAGTTGTGTTTATCTAATTAGAAAAAAAAAATCTTTGAGGCACCTAGAAAATCATGCAGGCATTCAACAATTTCTTTAAGTTTCTCTCTTATTTAGTTTTTTTCCTTCTTAATGCTCTTTTTATGCCTGTGTCTTTTCCCCTGCCCCATGTATTGACTTCTGCCTCTTATTATGTCTCTATTTCTCCATCTTCTCTTTCTTTATTAAATCGTTATTTTTTCTTCCAGGAAAAATTCAAGAGGTTATAGTATGCAACATGTTCCTTGAACCTTTGTCTTTCCTATTCCCTTTTCTCCTCCTTCCCCCAGTGTCTCCTTCCCACTTACCTCTCCATGTAGGACAAGCATTTTACCCAGTGGCTCCAGGGAGGCAGAGTGACCACGCCTTTTAAAGCGTGAGCTGGCTCTCAGTCCAAAGAAATATAGAGGCAATATTCCAGCAAAAGAAACTCAATTATTATTCTACAACCCTTAGTAATTGAGTAATACTTTAATCTTAATATTTCACATTCCATTGATTTTGATGACAATGTGACAATGTCCAGAGTTAGATTTTTCCATCCTTCTTAAAATCAGACTAATAGCTAACTTCACCAACTTTTTCTTGCTTGCATAGCAACTGGGTAGCAATCTTACCTCATGATTGGACTAGCTAATGAATCAGTGGCCAATGGCTACTACTAGTTCTGTAAAAACCTTAAAATGAACTTTCTCTAGTCAGACTATGGTAACATAAGGCCATGATAACAATTCCAAAATCTCAATGGCATAACACAATCCGAACCTATTTCTTTATTAACACAATACATCCCTCTCTCTTTCTCACTGTGCATTGGCTGGGGCCTTTGGCCAATTATAGTGACTCAGGCTAGTGGAAGTTCCTTGTCAACATGTACCTCCATTATTTCTGTGGTGAAGTGGTACACAGTGCACTTGCTCTTACATCCTTCTTCCAGGGGTAACACATGCTTACTCCTGTTCATATTTCATTGGCCAAAGGGAGTCACATGCCCTCACCTAACTTCACGAGAGTTGGGAAGTATAGTCTTACTACGAGCCTCAGAAGAGCTGAGAACAGAAGCATTTATGCATTGGCCCAAGTCACTACCTGGGACTCGAACAAACTCATGGAGTTTGCTAGAATTGGAGATTATGGGTTCAAATGTTACCACCCCATCAGAAGGACCCGTTCTTCTATGTATGCTGGATCATATACTGTTATGTAGCAGTAGCTGGAGGAGGACACCAAAGGATGGTTCAAAATGAGACACTGACGTCTGTGAAGTCGCCACAAGCTGCGACCCGTCTTTGCTTACACAACTAATTTTTTTTTATGCTGTAATCTTTGTTTTGGATCAAATTAATATAACTCCTCTCATTTAAGTGCCAGGTGGTTGAGTTACTCCTTTTGTTTTTAGCAGTCCCAGGAGAACAGCAAATTCGTATGGTCTGAGAGAAGTAAATAGGTAAGATAGAAACCTGATCTCCTAGCAGCTTTATAACCACCTGATACAAAGGTACTTCACATATCCTGTAAAATTATTTCCAATACTTTATATTTTAAACTATCATAGAAAATGGATTTTTTAAATTATTTATTTGGATTGGATAGTGTTGCAGACAGTGAGCATACTTATTTATATTTATATTTTGGCAGTCTAATCATGAGATACAGAGCTTTATCTCTTAGGTTTTCAACACAGAAAATTATATCACTTGAAAATAATAATTTTCACACCTACTTTCTGATATCTATACTTACTGTTTTTGTTGCCTCTCATTACATTGGCCCAAATTTCCAAAACTATGTTAAGTAAAGATCAGCTTCTAAACATATTTACCTTGTTCTTGATTTTAATTAAAATGCTACTAGCATTTCTCCAAAATGAGTGTTGTAGGTTTTTTTTTCTTCCTGTTTTCCTTCATTTTTGAATTCTTTAAAATATCATTAATGGTACTAAATTTTTTCAAGTGTTTTTGTAAGGCATTTGATTTGTCTTATTTTGACCTTGAATTTGATATATACTATTGATTTTTTTATTCCTTATTGTTTTCCTTTTATTTCTTACAAAATCTTGTTTCTGCTTTCATTTAGGATTAGACTATTGAATATTTTGAATCAGAATTTTATTTGCTCAATATTTAATCTAAGATATTTACTTATGTGTTATTTTTGTGATATTTTGGTAAGACTGTAGTCCTGGGGAACTAGCCTTCATAATTTGTGAGAATCAATATATTATGTAAGGTCAGTGAATTAATGCAGTTTCTATCATATAGAGAAATATAGAGACAAAGAAGCTTAAAGGTAGTTCTCTACAACCAGGTAGACTCTAAATCCTGCCAATGTCCTTCCTAATTGAATGTAATATAATCATAACATTAAGAGAGGACACATCTTCACCTTTAGAATTAACCTAAAGTGATATTTGGAACTAAGTAAGGAGACACCTTCCAAAAGTATATATATCTCCTAATAGACAATATTTTCTCAATTTAAGTTTGGAATTGGTTTGTAAAGAAAATAAGCTATAGTTTTACTTTGCTCCTGATTCTTACAGAATTAGTAAGTGCACTAATTCTGATTAGCATGCCTAATTAAAAATCTGGTCATGGCAATATTCATGGCCAGGGTCTAGTCAGTCACCATCTATTCAGTGAGCTTTAGGTGCCAACAGAATGTTGGTTGCTGGGGAGGAAACCGAGAGGCCAGTGAAAGAAAGTTGTTCCTCGCTCCAATCATGAAATTCCCTACTTAAAGGACCAGATACGTCTGAGAAAGAAGAGGGGCTGGTGTCAGTATTTTTAAAAGAGCTCTAGAATAATTAGGATGAAAGACTGGTTCCAAAGGCAACCACCATGTTGGGAATCCATAGAAAGACAGCTTATAGAAATCAAATTTTTTTTTTTAATTTTTTTTTTTATTTTTTTGGGGGTACACCAGGTTCAATCATCAAAATTTTTTTTTTAAATTGACCCATTTTAATTTTTTAAAAACAAAAGCACAACACAACATCATTGTTTTTTCTTTGCCACCTGCAATTCAGTTATATCCAAATATTCTAAGACCAAGCAGAGTCCCCAGCCCAGAAGCAGGAAATTAAACTGAGACACTGAAGTCACACAAAGGTGAATGCTGAAGACTGAAGTTCCAGCTGTAGGTCACAGGTCACAAGTCTTCCATTCAAACACACTCTAATTCTTTTCCTTTCATAGTTTGTTAAAGTGTTTTACAGGAAGTTCTTTAAAATAATTTCATCCCAGACACCAGGTTTCTTCAATAATACACAGCCCCATGACATTTGTGTTTCCATCTGATTGACAGGAATAAAAAGTAATTTTTATTTTTGTCTTTTTTGGTAGCATAAAGAAGTAAAACTATCAGCTAGATCCCTTCAGTAATAAATGAGGAAAGGAGAAATAAGAAAAGACCTGGGCTGTGCTGGGTGCTGGTTTCTACTTGTCTTTCTGAGAGTGTGACTTTAGAAGCATTAAATCACACTCATGCCACCACAATGATTAGTACTAGTCATCAGTGTTTGGATGATAAAAAGGAAAATATCCAAAGGACGTAAAAATGGTCAAAAGTTGTTTGTTTTTTCACTGCAGGTCAATCTACCCCCCCCCCCCCCCCCAAAAAAAAGAAGATACAAAATGAACATATAATTGGGATGGTAACTCTGTTGGACATTCCAATTCACCCAGTTGCTTGTTCCCCACACAGGTAAGGGGAAGAAGCATTAAGTTTTATTAGTAATGTTATAGTAGTAACCAGATGTGCTACTGGAAGCTTATTTCAGGTCCATCAATCCTCTGAACACATGTAGGAAAGACATGGCTGTTGTTCTCCAACTGCCCACATCTGAATACATTCTGCTACCATGGAAACTACAAAGGAAGGAAAAATATTATTTATTCCAAGCTTCATTTACTGGGATTTTTAAGCACCCTCTCTTCCATAGAGCCCCAGAATGGTGACAATGTGCTAGGGGCTGCTGTGTTTCCCGGCATGAGCTCCCATCCTCTGAGGGTCCTGAGAAGGACAGTGGATTGGTCCTGGAGTCCTCATGAAAGGAGGGGGTCGTCCCATTGGGTGGGACATGTGTGGCCCAAAACCCGGGGGTGGGGGCGGGGCAATGTTCGCCACAGCGGGAGGACCGCTGGGGGGGGCAGGTTGAAGTAGTAGGCTGAGGCGGCTTCTTCTGTGGCAGGAGGAGGAGGAGGAGCTCCTGGTAGCCCTGTAATGCACTCTGGCTTGATTCCAGAGTCTTTGGTTCCGTCCTTCTCCTTTTCGTTTCCTCTGGCTGCTTGGGACCGTCCCCATTTCACACTGAGCCTGCGGCCACTGACAATCAACTTATTAAAGGACTTCTCGGCAGCCACTTCTGCAGCCTGCCTTGTGGCAAACTGGATGAAAGCACACTGCTGTCTTTGCACAACAGTGATTGTCCGGATCTCTCCAAACTGATAGAAGTGATTTCTTAGATCTGTCTCCATAATGGTATCACCCAGACCACCAACATACAGTGTGGTGATAGTCTTGTCCTCTGGTGGGTCCAGACGAGGCATTGTTGGAGCCCACTTTAAAAGTTTATCTGCCACAGGGTCATTGATTCCATAATATCGGTCTTTAATGTTCTGATCAGCAAGGGGGTCATCTGGATCTGTTGGCTTCTCATGTCTGTATGGACACTCCTCTCTTCTCTTACATTCTCCTTTCACCCAGAAGGAGCAAATGTGGGGTCAATTCCTTTTGTAGTAGGGTGAGGTCCGGGCCAGTTTGAGGAGCATGTCACTAGTGGATGTGGCCTTCCCCAACAAGCCAACTGGCCGTGTTCCATCAGAATTGGAAATTTCTCTCTCCATATTCTGTGTGTATTACTCTGCTGACATCGGACTTTGGCATGTCATCCTTAAAAGATAATCCTGCGTCACAAACCCGGATGGGCAGGCCATACTCTAGGTCCAAGAGGCAGTTCTGAAAGACATTCTTCAATTTACTGCAGGTCTGGCACACTTTGGTCTTCTTGAAACGCATGTGGACCCCAGGGCACCAGGGAAACACTGTGAATGGGCTGGCACAGATTTTGCATTCCTTCCTGTACTTTTCTTTGGTCATTCCGATGTATGAGTTTTCTCCAAGGCACGTCTGGCACAGAATAGGGAAGTCCGCATCCTCCCAGCTCTGCCTGTTGTAGGTGTTGGAACCCAGAGAGGTCACCATCTTGAGAGTGTCTGGAGGGAACCGCAGCTTCTGAGTTGGGAGAGAGCACCTCTACAATCCTGTCAGGCCCCGAGGCTGCCAGAAATCAATTTTAAACTGACTCCCTGTTTCAACTGAAGAACAGAGTAGAGAGCCAGAGGCCCTCTGAATTGAAAGGGCAGAGGTTCTTCAGCTTTATTGCATGTTAGAATCAGCCAGGGGCCTTGTAAAGATTTCGATGTCCAGATCTCACCACAAATCAATTAATTTAGAATCTCTGTTGGTGGGACCCAAGCATCATATTTTTCAAAGAGCCTCCGTTGATTGCCGTGTGCAGGCAACTTTGAGAACCACTCCTCCAGGATTCTTTATCAGCTTTCCCACATCATCTTGGGGATGGAAAGGGGTCGCTTTTACAAAAAGCATCCTTGTCTTGTCCTCACCCAAGATTTCGTGAATCAGAATCTCTAGGTCTATGCCTGAGCCTCTGAAAGAATCAGTTTGAATAGTTAAGAGAGCAGATTTGCACTCTAGAGACCACACTGCAACTACACTTGTAATTAACTGAGGTTCTCATGGGTGCTAACTTTCCTGAAAAGTGTTGAGAAATAATGACAAATTACCATCTTATGGTTGTATTAAATATTTTGTATAACATTTTCACATGGATGATACTATGTGATGACAGTGTTTTCTGAGATAGTCACAAGGACTGTTAGTGTCATTTGCACAGGTGATAAGAAATCTACTGTCAGAAGTGCAACAACGTATCTAAAGATCACTCAAATTTAGAGACAGACACTGAGGCTTTCTATTGTCCAGATCACTACCACACCATTTGTTATGCATGTATGAATGTGTAACTTCTGGATTTTTGTCCTATAATAGGATGGTAATCTACCACATATGCTAAGCTCTGTAAAGTCCCTAGTACACAGGAAAACTTGTAGTTTTTAGGTAAAATCTTTCTTGATGATCACATAGGGAAATTATGTATCTTCATTTAATCTTCACTTCTGTTAACTGAGGATCAGATGATACACAGTAGCAATTTCAAAAGGCAGTCAACTAATGTGGCATATGGGGGTCAAAATTAAGTTACCAATAATAGTTATTATATCCTGAGGAGCCACTCTGTGCAAGTGATTGTGCTAAGAATTTTCTTTGTACTAAGCTCATTTATTCCTAACAATAATGACATGAGAAAGTATCATTACCCACTTTTACAGTTGAGGAGATTGATGCCCAGAGACATAGTGTGTCCTTCACCAAAATCATCAGATGTTGGTAGAAAGGATATTCAAACCCTGGTCTGTCTGATGCCAAAGCTTGTGCTCCAACCACTAAGCGAATAGCTTCAGTGTCCTGGTAGCAGTTAGATAAGCAGGCCAACTCACTGGGAAAAAGTACCTGCATGTCTTTTCCTAGTAGCTAAGGAGAAAGAAAGCAGCCACAATCATTGCATTGTTATAATTTCATGCTTAGGGCCCGTGTCTTTGTACGTCATTAAGTATTCTCACATAGAACATGATACAGTAAACACTCAGTAAGGTAGTAGCTCCCCAACTTTGGTGTGTATCAGAGTCACCTGGAAAGCTAATAAAGCACACAAAGGCCAGGCTTGCTGAAATAGCATAGAGCTTAAGTCTTTGTATTTTTACCAAGTTCTTCAAGTGATGCTGTTACTCACCAGAGTTTAGGAACTACTGTGATGAGGTATTACTCAATGAATCACTTATGCAAGTCTCTGTCAGTTCCAGAAACCTATGCAGGAAAATAAGTACTGGTAAATAAAGAACTGCATATAGATGTGAATATATAAAATACTACACTGCAGACTTTCTTAAATTGTGCTCTATGGGACACAGGTTTTGGGAGCAGATAATATGTGTTCTATGACTAAAATGCATGGCTGATCCCTTTGAGAAATTCTACAGGCCAGACCTTTTTTTTCTGAATATGCACAGTTCTCAATAGCATATAAAAAGCTCCAAGAAATCCTGAAAAAAGCAAGTTTTTTAATTAATTTTTGTTAACCTATGTAAACTTTTAAACTTAGTATTAACCCAAAGGTATTTGAACTTATTTTTACTGTATATCTATTAACATCCCCAGGGCACCAGTTTGAAAAGCATCAGTGTAATAATACAATAATTTAAAGACATATGAAATACTATTAAAGAAAACCCCTTTTTTGAAAGATAAGTGGTCATTCTCGTTATACACTGAAATAAAAAAATGTAATGAAGCACTGAAATATTAGCAAATAGAAAGTTTATAATAAAAGGACATTAAAATAATAAAAATAAATATTTTAATGAGACGTGTAGTTATGATGCAGTGATAGGATGCATAAGACAGAAGAGGATAGTGAGATACGTACCTTCCAAGATTTTAATAAGATTCATGAAGAGTTCTATGTAATAAGACGTATATGTTAAAAAGCTCTAATGAAGTGACTACGTGAGATGGTGTAATGAGCTGTCTCAGGAAGTGTCCTGTAAGATGGGCATCCTTCGGGCCTGAAATGAGATGGGTGAAAGGAAAAGTGTAATGAGCTGGTCACATAAAGGAGAGGCCGTATAATTAGATGCATAAAAGAAGGAAGGGAGACTATATAAATTTTCCAAATATGTAAGATATAATGGGAACTAGGTTTTAATGTAATAAGATGCAGAAATGAAAGGACAATGCGATACAAAAATGGAATCGTGTAATGAGATATGTAAGGACTGTGTAATGAGATGTGCATGTTTAAGGGGTATAATGAGATGCAAGATAGGGAAGGTGTAATGAGATAAGCACGTTGAATAATCTAATGAGGGGCATGAAGGAAATGATGTCATGTCACATGAAAATTGAAGAAAGTAATGAGATATGTGTTTTAAGGACTATAATAAAATGGACAAAAGAAACCAAGGAGAATGAAGAGGTGCAGAAATCAAATCTTATTATTACAATGTGAAAAGGGAACAAAAAGTAACCAGAGGAGGTGGTCCACCCACCATTTCTAAGCCCATACTCTTCCATGTATTTGTTTTGACCCGACAAGTATTTTTGCTGGCCAACTAAGTGCTTTCTGTGGGAATGCAAATATATACATGATTCTCATCTTCAAGGGCCCACAAAGGCATACAGGTATATACAAATAAGGCAATATATCATAATTATTAATTAAAGATTACAAAAGTTAATAGAAATTATTTTGGATCAAGATATTTTACATATCTCTTGAATCAAATGTCCCCTTGTGGTCCCTTCAAGTTTACAATTCTACTATTATTCATTTCTCCATTCCTTTGATCTCTGGTCTTTCTCCCTATACTATCTATTCTTACATAAGTAGATCTTAACTTTTTTTGGTCTCGTTCATATATCCCTTCCTCAAAGTAGCCTATTCAAATCTCTCTTCAGCTTAAAAACAAAACAGAGCTTTTATAATACTTGACACATTTCTTATGGACTATATTACAGTATAGCATATTCTGGTGAGTAAAGGATATTAATTTACCTTCCTGTCTGTGTGCTTCTCTTGGTCAAGGCTATATCTAATTCAGTTTTATTTTACCATCTGAAACTAACATTTTCACACAGTAGATGCTTATTCGATAATTCTTGAGTGAATGCATGATTAAGTAAGATATATACCCTTGCAGACTCTATTCGTGGAGATATAAAGAATGTAAATAATAAACAGATTCTTAATATTGGTCCAATTAACTTTTTTTCCCTCAGATCTTTATTGGAGTATAATTGCTTTACAATGTTGTGTTAGTTTCTGCTGTACAACATAGTGAATCGGCTGTATTTACACATATATCCCCATATCCCCTCCCTCTTGAGCTTCCCTCCCCTCTTCCCTATCCTCTAGGTCATCACCAAGCATCGAGTTGGTCTCCCTATGTGATGCAGCTGCTTCAGTCTAGTTACTTTAGATAGAAGTTACAATCAACCCCCACTTGGAGAGAAGGCTGTCTCACAAAATCAGAATGGTTCCATATGAAAGAAATACTTCCGTACGAGTTTGCTGAGGGGATCTGGTTTCACCATGAAGACACTGGCCCCTGTGTAAGCATGCCCTGCCTTGTTTTTCACCAGACATCTGTTTGCTTCATTTACAAGCACTTCAGTGTTTTTAGGAACTTGAGTGATGTTTTAATCACTCTTGGAAGGAAATGACGGAGCGATTCATTACTGAACTCATCAACCTGAGGAACTATTGTTTCAGATGTCATCCTTGAGTATTCTTCATTACAAAATGGTCTTCACATGATAACAAGCCCAGATGGAACTACACTGATCTAACTTTTTTTAATGTGTCTTATATCTAACTCACCTGGGAGGTTGGCCGTGGCAAGAAAATCTTGTTCAATTATTTACAAACTGCATGCAGCTGTAAGGTGCATAGTGTGATAATCCCAATCATTTATATAGGCTTCACCACCCCACTCCCCGCCGCCCAGACCATGCACGTGATGAAATAACATTCACAAGCGATCAAAGCCCCAGAGACAGCTACAGATCACAACACATGAAGCATATATTTGTTGTTAGATGGATGAAAAAAATTCATCTTCACTCCGTCAGTACCTTGACCTTCTGTTTTCTGTTGCTGATTCTCTCAGCAAAAACATGCTGGCTAGCCTTGGTATTCATGAGTTCAGAATTCCTCTAAAAATCTAGATATTATTTTTCCAATTGTTCTCAGTTTTTCCTCTCTACCCTCATTCTCCTTGACCTTTCTGTTAATGCTAATGACATTTGTCAAATGCTTCTCCAACCAACCTTTTCCCACGCAGGCCATTTCTCTCTTGCTCTGGACAGATTCATCCTCTGTTCCCACCATGGGGTGGTTTATTTCCTCCCATCACATTGAAGAGCAGCTGCAGCATTTTAAGTTCTATGAACTATACGTTGTTTCCCATGCTCGTTTTGCTCTCTGTCCAATCTTGACCCCATATGTTATCCCAGACATCCCTAGAGATGGTATAGACTCTGACTACTTCAGGACTTCATGTGAATAGCATATGCAGACTCTGGAATTGTTGGGCGAGGCTTATCTCCACTGTTAATGTGGATGATATTAAATCCCCTCACTTGCAAACAATCAGTAGGCCTGAACCACATAAATAAGGAGCCACCTTTGCTAACCTGCCCTCCAAACCCTAAATCCACTGGTTTGTAGGTTTTAGAAAACAGCTTTATTCTAGAAGCAGACAGGGCCATTTTAATTCTCAGACTCCTGCCACACCTGGACCTCTAGGTGCTTGTCATCTTCTCATTCCCCATATAGGGCAGTCATTTATGGAGCATCTTTTAGATAGAGCAACAAGTGTAGTTTTCTGATTACCTGATTTTGAACTTTGGCTCATATGTTAATGACAGAATGTCTGCCAAATTTTCAATATGCCCTCCTTGCTTTTACTCAAGCTTTGATTACTGATGTCTTACCATACACCCCTTGCATGAGCTCATTACTTAGTCATTTGCCTAATACCCCAATTCCTCAAGGAATGGAACTCTGATCTTGAACCCTTAGAATTAGCTAAAAACACTTCTCAATGCTGTTTGCTATATATTTTATTGTTTTTTTATTAAAAATGATTGGAATATTGTTGATTTATAATGTTGTGTTAGTTCCAGGTGTACCACAAAGTGAATAAGTTATACATATATCTACTCTTTTTCAGATTCTTTTTCCATATAGGCCATTACTAGAGTATTGAGTAGAGTTCCTTGTGCTATACAGTAGGTCTCTATTAGTTACCTATTTTAGATAGAGTAGTGTTTATATATTGCTATATATTTTAAACAACACAGTGTTATGTGCTCCTGTACCAACCCTTTGATAAGATATCCCATTCTTCCTGCAAAATGTTTAAAAACAATTAAAAAATATTATCAGAATGTTAGTTGAAGAAAATCATTGTTGAAATTTGAATTAGTGGTCTGAAAAATCAAGTGATAAAACACAAAAGGAAAGATCAAGGTATTATATATCTTATGGGGAAAATAAGATACCTACAAAAGAAATATGGGAAAATTAATGTACCAATAATGTGTCCAAGAAAAAAGGGGGGGGGGGAACAGTGGTAGAAAGGCAATAATTAACAATTATAGAAGACTTCCCTGAGCTAAATATAGAATGGAAATAGTATATATTTAAAGATTAGAAAGTAGAGTTATACACTCATCTTCTTTTAAATGCTTCAAATTCTTAAATGGACAGAACAGAGTATTTTACACTGATTACAAAACTTGCTTTTATAAGGTACTTAACATATGACAAAAGCACGAGTGCTGTAGACTGTGATCAGATGCCTATTTGCAGGATGCACAAGTTCTACCTTGTTCCTCCATCCACATTTCTAGGGGAGTACTCCCACATAGAGAGGGACCCCATGGTCACACCACTTGTGGGTAAATTTCTTTTTCCGTGGCTCAATATTGTGAAGCTCTCTTGCCCACAGAATTAAGCCATGTTCTTGAATATTAGTCATTTTTTTCCCCATATGTGTGAATCCTTATCTTTTAATTAGTTTATAGTCTGAACAGGTAGGAGATGTGTTACTCATCAGATTGTTTATTAGAGAAAGAAAACATGAACGATTCTAAACCAATGTGAACCATAAACAACAATAGTAAAATCTAATTTTTGCTAATTAGAAAAGATAGAATTAAAACATTAGAAAAATAGTATGTAATTTATGAAGGTAGTCATTGTTATAACTGTACAATCTAATTGCCATATTTGTGAGGGGGTAATATGGTATTTAAATCTAGAAACTGCTAAGTTGGCATGTTAAAATGTAAAGGTAAATACCTAAAGAATAGAAGCAGAATACTTAACTTCCAAACTAGTATAGGAATATTTTAAGATGAAAACAAAGGTATTTAACTTATTCAAAAGAATTCAAGAAGTGAGAGAAAAAAGTATAGAAAAAATAAGACAAATAATATGGTATAAATTAATCCAAACAAATAGGTGATCCTGGTAAATGTACAAACTTTCTAGGTAAAAGATAATGATTTTCAGACAGATTGAATAAAAATCCTACAAAATCTAGCTAATGCTATTTATTGTATAAAGCATTAACTTTAAAAATAACATAGAAAGATTGAAATAGATGACATGAAATAAATATATGCCAGACAAATACTATTCAAAGAAAACTGGTATGCCTACATTAGTCTCAGATAAAGCAGATTCCAGAGCAAAAAAAGTATTATGAAGGTAAATAAGATCATTCCATATTGATGAAATATTCATTCACCAGGAAGATATGGTGACTCTAAAATTGTATATACTTAAAAATATAAAAATTATACAAAATTACAAGAAAACAATAAATACACCATCATAGTAAATGATTATAACATTTCTCTCTCATTAATTGATGAATTGAGCAGTCCCAAGTCAGTAAAATTAAGATTATTTAAACTACAAGATTAATAAACTTGACCTAAGGGCATTGACACCTGCTGGTATTGCGTCCTATACAACTTTGATGACAAGGTTTCAGTGGAAACTAAACCCAGCTCTCTAAGCCCTATGTACTCTTGTGGCTCTGAATTAGCTTGTAGGAGAGGCTACCTGTCTTTTAGTTGGTCTACTGTGCTATGCAGTGTGGGGTTTTGTTTCTGTGTGTGTGTGTGTGTGTGTGTGTGTGTTGCAAGCTTATTTTGTAATCAGCGTACATCCCAACTACTATTTTTCTCCTGGTTTTCAGGGACAGGAAGTGTGGCAGATGTATTTTCTTAACTCCCTTGCTCTAAGATTTCTAGCTTAGATGCCACCAAGAGAAGCATCCTATGACATTTTGAAGATACTTGAAGCAGAAGCCTTTACTGTTGTGGAGAAGGTGGTATGTGGGCTTTGGCAGATAGCAGAAGCAAAAGAGAAAAAACACTCCTGTCTGGGAAAATTCCTCTATTTACTTACCAGATTCCTGGTTCATTATAAAAGAATGTAAGTTAGGAATAGCCAGAGAGAAGAAATTCATAGGGCAAGATATGGGAAAATAGAAGCCTCATATGGAGTCTTCATTACTTAGACCTGATTGATGAAATCATTGGCCATTAGTGATTGAACTCAATCTTTAGCCTGTTTCCCTTCCTGGGAGGTTGGGGATGCTAAAATTTCCAACCCTTTAACCATGAGGTTTCTTAAAATTACTTCAACATAAACTCAGGTCTGGTTGAAAGGAGTTTGTTGTGAATAAAAAAAAAAAAAGACATCTTTAACATTCTTATCCCTTAAGAAATTCCAAAGGTTTTAAGAGCTCTGTGCCAGGAACTGGGACAAAGAACAAATATGTATTCATTATTAAGAATTACAATATCACAAGAGGTATCTGGGTCTTCTGTGAATCAGCTACCTCAGGGATGCAGGAAACTGAAACCATGATTTCAGTCATTCCTACAATGTCCTGATTTCCTAAAAACCTGCCGTTATTTTCTTTGACCTTTGATCTGTCAGGCCTTCTAGTTATTTTGGAAGTACCTAATTCCCCATATTACATTTCTTCATGTCTGGAATTCCTAGAAAATACCAAGAGGAGCAACTCTTTTAATTGATTCAGAGAAAGGGACTCCTTCAGTAATTTGTCTTTCTTGAAATCCATGTTTATAATTTGTACTGCCAAATAAATAATGTCACTTGCCATCCAGTTCTACAAGGATTAAGTCTCTAACCACTGGAGTTGCTGACCTTCAACATACCCTGAAAGGAATTCAGATTGGAGGTCAGGAATGAGGCACTCTGTGCTCTGGGAAAACTGGCAGAATAGACCTTTAGATGGTTATATTTTCAATTCTTGCATCTTCCCATACTTAGAAAAGCACTGAAACCATTAACTAAGATCTGTTCCTTGTGAATAGCAGCAACTAATAACCTTTTACCAAGATGTGTGCTTGGCTGCACATACTCCCTTTGCCAAAATCACATAATTACTGATCTCCCCTTACCTTCTTGGAATAGTTTCTCAGAGCTATCTGAGAGGCCATCTCCTGGGCTATCTATAGTTTTCAGTAAGACACTGAATAAACTTGACTCACAGATTTAATGTTGTGCATTTGCTTTTTTGTTGTTGTTTTGTTTTGCTTTTTGTCAACAATTTTGGTGACCATGAAGGGACCCAAAGCAGGAACCCTAAAGGATCTGGAGCCTTGGTACCAGCAGAGCCCCTTGTGCCCACCAGCCTCCTTGGTGAGCCTCTCTTGATACCGGATCTCCTACTTTTGGCTGAAGATTCAGAGTTTATTCAGAGGGTTGATAAACTCTTCACTATGATAAGCAGGTTATCCTTGAACCTGGGTTCAAGAAGAGGTACCTATGTACTACTCAGATGAAAGACACTGAGGTTACCCCCAATTGAGAAATATTAGGATGATTTTGCTCAATTGAGAGATCTTGAAGTTACCCCCAATTGCAAAACAACTGGGATTGTTTTGGTCAGCCTTATAGTACAAAGGAGGATTTGCCTGGGTGTCCAGGCAGGAAGCTGATCTGATGTCTTTCCTCAATTTGTCTACCTTGACAGAATTTGTCAGGATAAAAGTGAAATATTACATGAGAGCTTTAGTCCAAAGAAGAGAGACTAGGATTCTCCTGGTCAGTTACCACTTTCTCAGTCAACCAAGAAATTTATGAGAGTTGTGAAGGCAGAGTCCTCATACCCTGCAACAATTCCATAGGAAAAACCACTCATTAATTAGGTTTGTATGACGACAAACTTCCCTCTTAGAACTGCTTTTGCTACATCCCATAGATTTGGGATCATTGTGTTTTTGTTTTCATTTGTTGTTTAGTACCGTATTGTTTGGTCTCCACATCTTTGTGTTTTTTGCAGTTTTTTCCTTATGGTTGATTTCTAGTCTGTGTTATAGTCATAAAAGATGTGAGATATGATTTCAATTTTCTTGAATTTATCAAAGCTTGTTTTGTGGCCTAGCATGTGATCTATCCTGGAGAATGTTCCATGTGCACTTGAAAAGGATGAGTATTTTGCTGCTTTTGGATGGAATATTCTCTATATATTTATTAAGTCCATTTTGTTCAGTGTTTCATTTAAAGCCATTATTTCCTTGTTGATTTTCTGTCTGGATGATCTGTCCATTGATGTAAGTGGAGTGTTAAAAACCCCTACTATTATTGTGTTACTATCAATTTCTCTCTTTATGTCTGTTAATATTTGCTTTACATATTTAGGTATTCCTATGTTGGATGCATATATATTTACAATGGCTATATCTTCTTGGATTGATCCCTTGATCATCATATAAATTCCTTCTTTGTCTTTTGCCAGTCTTTGTTTTTAAGTATTTTGTCTGATATAAGTTTTGCTACCTTGGCTTTCTTTTCATTTCCATTTGCATGGAATACCTTTCTCCATCTCCTCACTTTCAGTCAGTTTGTTTTTAGATCTGAAGTGTTTGTAGATGCATATACATGCGTTTTGTTTTTGTATCAATTCTGCCACTCTATATCCTTTATGCACTTAGCCCATTTTTATTTAAAGTAATTATTGATAGGTATGTAGTCATTGCCATTTTGTTAATTGTTTGGGGTTTTGTTGTTCTTTTTCTTTTGTTCTCTTCCCTTGTGACTTAATGACTATATTGTTATGTTTAGATTTATCTTCTTTGTGTGTATATGTTATAGATTTTTTTCTCAATTCAGTTATTATATTCTTCATCTCTGTTTGGTTCTTTTTATGTTATCTCTTTGTTAAAATCTTGTAACTCCTCTCTCTGTTCATCCATTCTTCTCCTGAGGTCTTTGATCATCTTTAAAATCATTATTTAGAATGCTTTCTCAGGTATATTGCCTTCTTCTAGGGTTTCATCTTTTTCCTTTGTTTGGAACATGTTTCTCCATCACCTCAATTTGCCTAACTTGCTGATTTTATTTCTATGTACCTGGTAGGTTGGTTATGTTTCCTGACTTTGGAGAAGTGGCCTTTTGTAGGAGATAGCCTATGCATGCCAGCACCACACTCCCCTCTGGTCACCAGAGCTATATGCTCCAGGGCTGCACCCAATATGTGCTGCATGGGTCCTTCTGGGGTGGCAGGCTGACTAGTATGGGCAATCTGGTAGGCATGGCTGGCCCCAAGTTTGGTTTGTTGCTAGCCCTATCTTTTGCAGAGGCTGCCAGTTGCTGGTTGACTGGGCCGAGTCACAAGTTGGCTGGCTGCAGAACCCTGGGTGCTCCCAGGGCTAGTTCTGGCTCACTGGTGGGCAGAGCTGGGTTCTGGGGTAGGTGGTTATACAGCCACTGTTCCCAGATTTAGTGTTAACCTGCTGGTTGGTAGGGCTGGTTCCCTGCCCAGCTAGTTGCTTGGCTTGAGGCTTTCTAGTACTGGTACCTATAGGCTTATGAGCAGAGGTGAGGCTGGATCCTGAGGTTAATAAGCTAGAGAAAGGATTCCAAAATGGCACTTGCCAGAACCAGTAACCTGGTGATAGAACAAGCTCCCTAAAATGGCTGCCACCAGTGGCTATGTCCCCAGGGTGAGCTCCAGTTGCCTCCTGCCTCTCCAGGAGACTCTCCAAGATCAGCAGGTGGTTCTGACCCAGGCTCCTTTCAAGTTACTGCTTCTGCCCTGGGTCCTGGAGCATGTGAGATTTGATGTGCATCCTTTAAGAGTGGAGTCTCTATTTCCCACAGCCCCATGGCTCTCCCAAAAGTAAGCCCTGCTGGCCTTCAGAGTCTAACATTCTGGATGCTCATCTCCCTAGTGTGGGACCTCTGGACTGGGGAGCTTTGTATGGGGCTCAGACCCCTTACTCCTTGAGGAAAACCTCTGCAGTTGTAATTATTCTTCCATCTGTGGGTCACTAACCCAGGAGTATGGGTCTTGACTATACAATGACTCCACCCCTCCCACCCATCTTGTGTGGTTTCTTCTTCTTTTTTAAAAATTTATTTATTTATTTATTGGCTGCATTGGGTCTTCCTTGCTGCACACAGGCTTTCTCTAGTTGCTGCATGCGGGGGCTACTCTTCGTTGTGGTGCGCAGGCTCCTCATTGTAGTGGCTTCTTCTGTTGCAGAGCACGGGCCCTAGGTGCATGGGCTTCAACAGTTGCGGCACATGGGCTCAATAGTTGTGGCACACAGGCTTAGTTGCTCCATGGCATGTGGAATCTTCCCAGGGCAGGGCTCGAACCAGTGTCCCCTGCATTGGCAGGTGGATTCTTTACCACTGCGCCACCTAGCAAGTCCTGTGGTTTCTTCTTTATATCTTTAGTTGTAGAAAGTATTTTTTGGTAGATTCCAGTCTTTCTCATTAATAGTTGCCTTAGAAGTGGTTTTAATTTTGGTGTGTCTGTGAAAGGAGGTGAGCTCAGAGTCTTCCTACTCCTCCATTTGGGCAAGCTTCTAACATTGAGGTTTTTTTTTTTTTTACCATCACTCACTCAGCTCGGCTAAGGAGTCATTTTTGTATTTCATACAAACTCCAGAATTCATGACTGCACTTTTCAGAGCCTAGCTCCTCCTCCCCCAGGTCTCAGAGCTGGGCTTAATCGACTTGATATCTAGTGCTTTGTCCCTTTTGGCACATTTTAGTCCAGACAGCCATTTTTACCCAGTAGAGTGGTGAACCCAAATGAAGGGAGGGCACCCCCCAGCAGGATCCAGCACCCTTTAGGGTTTTGGTTACCTTCCAAAGAAACCAGGTTGGCAGGGTGAGGAAGACCAAGCCTAGGGTTTCAGGGAAGGAGAGAAAGCTAGAGAGAGCTGGAACAAAGTTCTCTTTTCAGAATTCTGATCCTAAGGGAATAAGTCCTTCTAGGAGGAACTTGCATTTCTTTCCCTGTGCCTTGAGGTGTAAATGTTCTACCAGGACTCTGAAGAATTCTTAGCTTATTTAGACTGTCTCCAATTCCTGAGACTAAGGGGGAGGGGAGAGAAATTTTTAAATTCAAGCAAGTAAATGACTTATTCCAACTATTATTTATAAACTAGTGAGTCTTATAATACCTGATTCATGACTAAATTTTAAAATAAAACTCACAGATGTAGAGAACAAATGTATGGATACCATGGGGGAAATGGGGGTGGGGTGGGAGGAATTGGGAGATTGGGATTGACATATATACTACTGACACTATGTATAAAATAGATAACTAATGAGAACCTACTGTATAGCATAGGGAACTCTACTCAATGCTCTGTGGTGATCTAAATGGGAAGGAAATCCAAAAAAGAGGGGCTATATGTATACATACAGCTGATTCACTTTGCTGTTCAGTAGAAACTAACACAACACTAAGGCAATTATACTCCAACAAAAATTAAAAAAAATAAAACTGAGATGTCTATGTCTATATGGATGAATGTATGTATGTGTATACATTATAGATATATGTCTTTACTATGGATAGTTTTACCAAAATTAATTTGTTAATGAGCTATATTTAATTGGCTTAAGGGAAATGAAGCACTTATATAAATTCTCAGAAATGTAAGACAAACCCAAAGGAATTTAAGGTTCATGTGATCTGGGAAATATACAATATTAAATTAATATGTCTTTAGAGTCATCAACAGTGAGTAACTTTTATTGTAACTAGGTTTACTAGAAGTCAAACAAAATATTATTATATCTGTTGCAAACTTTGTCAGCAAGAAAAATACCTTGGTATGATGAATTTTTTAATAAGTAAATTAAATGTAAATGAGATGAGAGCTTTTAGGTAAACTCTTTAGGAATAATTATGTTTTAGGAGAGTCTACTTAAAAATAGTTTCTCCAGATTTTTGGCAACTTAAAACTTTAGAGTTTTGTTGTTAAATAATGGAAGTTTATTGAATATCTAGATAATTCCCAAATAAAATACTGCAACATTTACTTTTTACAGATAGACTACAGGTATTTAGGACTATTAATGTATTTTGTGCCACACTGAGATATTTTCTATAAGAAAGCACTTGTTTTTAGAAATTACAAATATTTATAAGTTTGCCCATCTACAGAATGCTAATGTAAAAGACAGTTCATAATTGTTTACTTCTTAGTCTTTACTAGAAATTAAGGTTTTTAAAAGTTGAGAATTCTAATTAAAATATTATAATTAAAACTGCTAAAAATTAATAAGGAAAACATCTTTGTATGCGAGAAAAAAATTATAAGAAATAGAAATGCATTTTAGCAAGGGAAAGAAAGTAATTTGGCCCTAAAGCTGGTAATTTTAAATGGGAAAGGAAATAAGGGACAAATTAATATGGATACAGAAAGTTGTAGGAGATTTGTGAGGGAATAAAAAGGAATCTTTAGAAAGCAATTTTGTGTGTTGTTAGAACTAAGATTAGAATAAACTTAATTGAGTAAACGAATTTTAATATTAAAGGTAAATTGGTACAAAACCTGAATTTGGTTCTCTCTCTGTTAAGAGGACAACGTTTTCTTAAAATATTGATCTGCTTTTGAGAACAGATTATAAAGTTTATCTTTTAAGCAATCTGTTTGTAACTTTCTATATTTGCCTTTGAAATCTTTTATTGTCACTTTGGTTAAGTGAGTAAGTATAGTTTCATGGTGACCTATGATCCTATTTGGCCAAGTGTTTTAAATCCTTTCTGGTATTTTTGACAAACTTCTCAAAGATAAAATTCTAATTGAAGTTTGACCTGTAGCACACTGAGGTTTTCCTATTCTAGAAATTATATGGAGTTCCTAAAAATCTAGTATGTCCCAGTAGAATGTTATGTCTTAATTCTAGTTATTATCTTAAAATATTGTATGTCACAGTAGTAATCAAGTCAATTGCATTGCAGTCAGGTGTTTAACCATGCCTTTTAAAATCTTTTGTCATTCATAGACAGTTATTGTTTTGCTCTGATGCCTTTGCAAAAATGTTTCATCTTCAAGAAGATTCATAAGAAGGACTTTTTGAAAAGGAAAGGTTTCTGACAAATTCTGGATCATATTCCTAAACTGGGTAAGAAATTAAGGCTTTCTAATGGGAACCCTGATGGTGTAATAAAACTGTTAGCAAAAGATTAAGGATTCATTACATAGGACTGAGTGAATATGGTTATAATTTTTATGTTTTTTTCTGAAATATTACTGGCTTTTAGTGTTTTCCAGATATAAGGAAATGTTTCCTCTTAAGCTAATTATGACTTACAAAAGTATAACTTAATAAATTACTGTAAGCAAAATTGAAAAATTTATCTTTTTTCTCTACCTGATCCCTCCAGAAATTGGAAACTCTTAGATTCCGAACAACCTTGTCAGGTGAATAAGGAAGGTCACCTCCTGAGAGATGCAGGAATCAAGATATTTTGGGGACCTCAAAAAGACAGGAATTTGCCCAAATCTATAGATATTGCAGGTGAAATCTGATGGCAAACCCTTGACATGGCTTTCCTGGACCTGAGAGGACTTTTAAAAATTTAATCTGGACTTCTTATGAAAAGTTCCAGCAAAGCCAATTTTAAAAAGCCCGTATGATCAGTAATACTTATATAAATAATCTTGCTACATTTATTGAAACCAGACTTATTTTACAAACAAATTAGTCTTAATTTGGCTCTGTTTGATAGAACTGAGAGTCGTTTTAAGATGTTCCAGTGGATGTTGGATTCTACTGCTGTGTTTACTGCCAAATATTCACTTCCCAGATAGCTCCTTGTTGCTATGTTACATTATTGTAAGTTTGAGTTATTAAAAGGACATTCTAAGCATGTTTCTGAAGCTTATTATAATAATCTATCTTTAAATGAAGATCACATGTCTCATGAACTACACTCAGGAGATTATGTGTGCTGGAAAAGACATTTAAATAACTCACTCCAGCCTAGATGGAAAAGCCCTTACTAGGTATTCCTAACTAGCTTATGTGCAGCAAAACTAATAGGAATTGCTTCTTGGATTTATATTTCCCACTTAAAAAGGGCTCCTGAATCAGACCAATCTATAGAATGGACTGCTGGCCTCAAAATCACCTTAAAACAATCTTCTAAAAGAGGAGAAACTGCACCCACATCAGGATGAGAAGATGACACCAGAAGCAGACAGCTATCCCAAGATGCTGGACCTGACCCACATGATTATTAATAGTATTTTCTTAACTTGATTTATGCAAAAGTCCAAGAAATGTTTTTCTGTCATGAGTATGATCCTGTGCAGAGTTTATAAATCTATATAATTGTTGAGTTTATAGTCAATTACCTATGTCCAGTACATCTGGGTTACCTAGGTAGATTTAATCCACTCAAAGGCCGTAATTGGGTGGTTTTTAGGAAATTTATAAGAAAGAAGTTGTATTTGTGCTCAGGCTACAGTTGATATTATTACATGAGATCCCCTCACTTGGCAAATCAATCACACTTGCTCTGAGCATGGCTGTAAAGAACAATTTTATTTAAAGTTATGCAAGCTCATTCAGGGCAATGAGCTAAATTTCAGGCAAAAAATATAACCTCCCTCAGCTATGGGATGGATTTATATAGCTAACACCAGGCTATGATTATTTAAGTTTAAAAGCACTTATGTTGGGAACAGTTAAGCCATACTAAGGATAATCAGCCTAATAACACTAGGAAATTGGGCTGGCTGCGTTATGAACAATGCTAATATATAATTACCTTTTAAGATAGCAATTGGCACAGAACAGACTTGGTCAAATGACCTGGGCATATACTGGGCCATAATGAAAGTCCTTGGCTTAAATTCTTACTTATGACCTTACTAATTCTACTAGCTATATTACTTGTGCTCTGCCTATTTTACAAGATTGTTGTTTCTTGCATTACCAAATATGTGATTGAGTCTCCAATAAAAATATTGATGACTAAGTGACATGAAATGATCTATCAAATATATAGTTCTGTGAGATCAATGACTGCAATAGTGTAACTCTAGGTAGGGGCAGAAGCAATAAGAGGAAATCTTTTCTTGGACTATAAAAGACTAGTGAAACAGGTAATCTGAAGAGTTTTGCCTATTGTTAATAAGACCTATCCCAGTAACAGCACATCACTGAAATTCTGGCCTAGGAATAAGCATTCTTAGCACCATGGGACAAAATGGTCATGAAATGCCTCCCAAACCTTTGTTGAATTTAAGACCATTAGGAGATACTGCCAATGAAAGAATGTCACTTGCCACCCAGTTCTACGAGAATTAAGTCATCAACCACTGCAGTTGCTAACCTTCAACATACCCTGAAAGGAATTTGGGGTGGAAATCAGGAATGAGGCATTCTGTGCTCTAGAAAAACTAGCAGGACAGGACTTTATGGAGTTAGATAGTTTTAGAAGAAAGTTTAATGAACCCTAACTCTTGCATCTTCCCATACTTAGAAAAGCACTAACCCCATGAACTAAGATATCTGTTCCCCGTGACTAGCAGCAACCTTTTACCCGGATGTGTGCTTGGCTGTACATACCCCTTAGCCAAAATCACATAGATACTGATCTTCCCCCTTACCTCTTCAGAACAGTTTTTCAAGACTATCTGAGAGGCAGCTTCCTAGGCTATAGTCCTCAGTAAGACACTTGATAAACTCAACTCACAGCTTTTATGCTCTATGGTTTTTCAGTCAACAGTACTTACAATTATACAACTGCAAATGATGATTTCACAATACATATATATCTCTTACAAACATACCTGCGTCATCTATGAAAACTGAACATATAATAGGCCTGGAAATAAGTCTTGAATATGTCAGTGTTAATATGATATATTAGCTCTCTGACCACAATGCACCTAGATTAGAAATTGATAATAAAAATATTTGAAAAAGATTATAACTAGATATTTTAAATCTCTTTCCAAATAAGTAACAGGTCCAAGGAAAAAAATCATAATGGAACTTACGAATAGACTGTATGTCAAAATATGTAGGATAAAGCTAAAGTGTTACTATGTTGGGGTCACCAAGATGACCCTCCAGTTCAGTAATTTGCTAGGAGGACTCACAAGATTTAGCATATAGTTGTACTCATGACTGTGACTTATTACAGCAAAAGGGTACCAAGCACAATCAGCAAGGGGAAAAAGCACATGGGGTGAAGTCTGGGGGGAACCAAGAGCAAGTTTCCAAAAGTCCTTTCTCAGTAGAACCATACAGGACATGCTTAATTCACCCAGCAATGACTTTTGACAATACATAAGAAATGTTGCCAACCAGGGACTCTCATTAGAGACTCGATGACCAGGGTTTTTATTGGGAACTGATCACATAAGTGGTCAGTTACTTACCCCTTGCCTGGTAAGTACCCAAATTCCAGGCTATCACAATGAAAGCAGGTGTTCAGAATAAACCATATTGCTTGTACAATTTAGGCAGTGAACCACTCTTCTCAATTAATGGTGGGGAGCCCTCCCAAAATCCAAGTTACTAGATACTAGCCAAGGTCCAACCTTGTAAGAAAGCCTTTCAAAGAACATCAGTCAGGGCTGCTCTGGTATTTTCTTTTTCAGTTACTTAACTGGAGAATAAATCACCTTAAATGCCTTCATTAAAAGAAAAGCCATTCAAAAGAAGAAATTAGAATAATGGTAGGATTAACCTTAAAAAATGCACGGAATGAAACAGTGAAAAAAAAGATTAGTAAAACTATAACAGAATCAACTAAGCTTAAATTTGATTCCATGAAGAGTATAGATAAAAATTAACTGGAAAGACAGGAAAGAGGCGGGGGGTGGGCAGAGAAATATTAGTAAGAATGAAAATGGAAATGCAACTACAGACAGGATATTTAAATGGTAATAAAACCAAATGAATAATTTTATACAAGTAAATCAAATAAAAATTCCTTGACAGGAGATCCATGTCATTGTTCTTGATTCTGGAAGGGCTCTATAATAATCTGACCAACAGAATATGAAGAAATGATGGTGTATTCCTTTTCTGTACTCAGGCCTTAGGAGACTGACAGCTTTCATTTCCTGTCTCTTGGAACATTCATGCCTGGAACCAATCCATCTTGCTTTATTGAATCCAAGCAGTTCTGTGGTGATACCCACATGGAAAATAATGGAGGCCGGAGTCCAACAGCCTCAGCTCAGGTCCCAGCAGAGTGCTTACCAGCCACATGAGTGAGCCATCTTGGAGGCGGACCATTTAGCTTGAGTTAGCCTCCCCAGCTAATGCCATGTGGAGCAGGAACAAGCCATTCAACTAAACCCTACCCAAACTGCAGATTAGTTAGCACAGTAAACTATTGTGTTATTTTAATCCATTAGGTTTTGGGATGGTTTGTTACACAGCAGTTATAGAAGATTACAGAATATGATGAAGTTGACAATTTCATAAAAAAATATAATTTTTTTCAAAATTTGTTCAAGATAAAGTAGAAAGCCAGAATAGTCACAATGCTATCAAAGAAGTCAAATCAAGAGCAGAAAAATGGTGGAGGAGTAGGAGGACATGGAGTTCACCGCTTCCCACAAATGCATCAAGAATACATCTACAAATGGAACAATTCTCACAGAGCACCTGCTAAACTCTAGTAGAGGACCTCAGACACCTAAAAGGACAAGACAAGATCCCCACGTAACCTGGTCGGATGAAAGAAAGAAGAATGGAAAAGGAAGAAGAGAGGAAGCAGGATGGGACCTGTACCCTTGAGGCGGGGGGAGTTGAAGGAGAGGAGATTTTCCTGCATTCATGGAAGCCCCCTCACCGGTGGGGATATCAGCTTGGACAGAAGGGGTACTTCGGGGGCTCAGAGGACAGTGCAGCCACTGATCTGTAGAAGGCAGGACAGAGTGAGACCTACACAGATAATCCCTGCCACAGCCGTGTGTGCCCCAGCCTGAGACGTATGTCTGCTAGTGTGGTTGGGGCCTGGGTGCTGGAATGTGGAGTTTGGAGAGCAGACCCAGGGAGAGGCTTGCTGTTGGCTGTGAGGAGACAGCCGGAGGTAACAGGAGTGAGGAGCTCTGCAACCGGGAATGCTTGGGGAGGGAACCCGGACCGCCATGGAAGCAACGTGCCATTGTTGAGTGATGCACAAAAGGCAGGGCCACCATTACACCCTCTCTCTCCATGTGCCAGCCCCTGCCTCCCTGGGCACTAGGAAGGGATCCTGCCAGGGCGGGCTCCTGCTCCCCCAGCCACCACCTTCTCCACACCCCCTCCCCGCTGGGGTGGGCTCCTGCTCCCCCAGCCACCACCTTCTCCACACCCCCTCCCCGCCGGGGTGGGCTCATGTGCTCCTGACCACTGCCTCCTCCACACCCCCTCCCTGCCGGGGTGGGCAGCCTTGGGAGCAGACACCTGTGGGTGGCCCATGCACAGAGGTAGGGCTGAAACCACAGCTGAGCCCCAGGGGCCATGCAACTAAGGAAGAGCTGAAATTTCTCCTTACGGCTCTGCAAACTGTGGGTTTACACCATCATGGCCAGCTTTGTAAACTCAGTGCCTGCAGAACATCTAAATGAACAATGAGTACTCCCACAGCTGAGATGGGTCTAGCTTCAGCAGCTGTGGACTTTGTGGGCATGTACACACAGGGGTTGGGCCAGACAAGAATCTGAGCTGTCCCTATAGCACCCACAGTGGGTCCAGATCCATGATTAGGGCAATGCTGGGACCTGACTTCAGGGGATCTACGTTGGTGGTCTGGTGAAAATAACACCTGAGGGACACCAGGGCCAATTGCCAGTATACCCATCGTTAAGATGGGGCTGAGAGCAGTGCAAACAACAGTGTAGTCTGAGCTCACACAGCAGGTGAAATGTGACACAACAGAGCACAACCACAGCTGAAGAGCTCCAGAGGAGGAACACTCAGTGGCATCTCTCCCAGTGGGAGTGCTCCAGTCCCACCTACCTCACACCGCAGATCAGAAACACAGCTAAGAAACAGATCTGGGGGCTTCTACTCCAACAACTAGAGAGGAGACCCTGCCCCTGACAGGGTAGTTCTAACCGCAGAGCAAAGGGAAGGCCTCACTCAATATCTAGTGCAAGCTCTGGTCACTACATCAGTCACACATCCTATAAAGGGGACAATGGCCAGCATACACTGAGTAAACAGGTGGTAGACATCTATACTAAAAACAGCTCTCAGACCAAAATATATTCAACCCACACAGGCTACACAGGGACATTCCTACATAAAATAGTCTTCCAAGACAGTCTGAGGGTCTGGAATCAGGAGGAAGAACCTCCAGAGCATCTGGGCTTGAAGGCCAGTGGGGCATGAGAGCAGGAGCTCCACAGGGCTGGCGGAAACAGAGGCTCCACTCTTGGAGGATGCACATGAGGTCTCACATGCACTGGGACCCAGCACAAAACAGTACCTCCAGAGGAGCCTGGGCGAGAGGCTCTCCTGGGGAGGCAAGGGCTGGCAGTAAGGATTAATCACCAAAGTACACAAACAGCTCATGCAGCTCAATATCAAAACAACGAACAACCCAATGGGCAGAAGATCTAAGTAGAACATTTCTCCAAAGAAGACATACAGATGGACAAAAAGCACATGAAAAGATGCTCAACATCACTAATTACTAGAGAAATGCAGATCAAAAGTACAACAAGATATCATCTCACACCAGTCAGAGGCCATCATCAAAAAATCTATCAATACAAACAATAAATGCTGTAGAGGGTGTGGAGTAAAGGGAACCCTCCTACACTGTTGGTGGCAATGCAAATTGGTACAGCCACTATAGAGAACAGTATGGAGGTTCCTTAAAAAAACTAAAAATAGACCTATGATGTGATTCAGCAATCCCACTCCTGGGCATATATCCAGAGAAAACCATAATTTGAAAAGATACATGCACCCCAATGTTCACTGAAGTGCTATTTACAATAGCCAAGGCATGGAAGCAACCTAAATGTCCATTGACAGAGGAATGGATAAAGAAGATGTGGTACATATACACAGTGGAATATTACTCAGTCATAAAAAATAACGAAATAATGCCATTTGCAGCAACATGGATGGACCTAAAGATTGTCATACTGAGTGAAGTGAGGCAGACAGAGAAAGACAAATATCATATGATATCACCTATATGTGGAATCTAAAAAACATGGTACATGTGAACTTATTTATAAAACAGAAATAAGAGTTACAGATGTAGAAAACAACTTATGGTTACCATGGGGGGAGGGATAAGTTGGAACATTGGGATTGACATACACACTACTATATATAAAATAGATAACTAGTAAGGACCTACTGTATAGCACAGGGAACTCTACTCAATACTCTGTAATGACCTATATGGGAAAAAGATCTTAAAAAGAGTGGATATATGTATACATATAACTGATTCACTTTTCTGTACATCTGAAACTAACACAACATTGTAAATCACCTATACTCCAATAAAAATTTTAAAAAAGATATATATTTAGGAGAATTTACAGTTGAGTAAGTTGAAATAAATTTTCAAATTACATTATAATAAAAGATTGACTTAAAAAAAAAGAAATCAAATCATAAGTTTAAAATTTCCTATAAAGAACAAATGAAATCCAGACAGTTGCACAGATGACTTCTACCAAACATAGACAAATTATTCCTATTTTATACAAAATCTCCCAGAAAACAGAAAAAGATTTTTTGCTATTTATTTTATTAGGCCAGTATAACTTTGATACTAAGCCAAACTCACCGTGAAAAAACAAAAATCATAGACCAATATCACTCATGATCCTCAACATATAGTTTCAGAGAAGGTATGTGCAACCCAACTAACAAAGTTCATTAAAATATTAGTAGAGCATGACCAAGCTTTATTTATCCCAGAGATGAAATAATGGTTTAAAAAAGAAAATCTAGAAATATCATTCATCACATTAATATATATTAAAGTAGGAAAGTCAACTTGCCTGATCTCAAGCAAAACAAAAACAATTCTGAATATTATTCAGCATTCATTAAAAAATAAACAAACCCCCAGAAAGAGAAAGGATTTCTTAACTTGAGAAAGGGTATTTAAAAGATATCTAATAATTTATAATTTCAGTTTTAAGTTTTAAAACTTTATTACATTTATTTAAATGTAATTGGTACATTTGGGATCCAACTTTATAATTTTCTAAATCATTTCTCTGTTCTTGAATGCCATTCATGAATAATTTTCCCCACTAATTAGAAATTTTATCTTTATTATGTATGAAGTCTCTTTATGAATTGAATATTTTTTGGCACTCTAAATTTTTAAAATTTATTGTTTAACAATTTTTTTATGGGTTAGGAATATACTTCCAAAATTATTTCTTTTCATATATATTTTTAAATTTTCTTATAAACTGTAGAATTAGATTTCCCAGTCCAACAAAATAAAACAAGTTTTATTGCTATTTGGTTACAATAAATTTTTATACTAAATTGGGAGACTTTATTATAATATTGAGTCTTCCTATCAAAGAATATGACATTTTTTCATTTGTTTATATTGTATATCCTTCAGAAGCAATGTAAAATTTCTTCATATACATTATGCCCATCTTTTGGGCCAAATTCTCTGATATTATTCAGTCTATCTCCAGTTTTCTCTATCTACTCTTAGACTGGTAGAGAAAATGTCTATTTTCTATATGCAAATATATACGTAATGGAATAAACAGAAGACCTGCACAAATTAATACTCCACTCATTAAAACTATATAAATCACCAATTCTTTTTACATTCATTTTTCTGGTTTTTTTTTTTTTTTTTTGAGTATAATTATAGATGGTTTTTTCCAAACACAACCTGTTCCAGTCAACTAGAATTTTTATTTTCTTTTTGATACTTGTTATAATCGGCCAGTGCAGACCCCTTTAGACATTCCTTTGTGTTTTCAGCACTGCCTCAGGTATTTAAAAAGCATCTTTGTTTTCTAGCAACAGCGTTTTCCAAGCCCATCTTGATTTTTGTCCTGCTCCAAAGAATAGGGTTGCCTCTAATGAAAAATACTCTCAAAGATCAAAACCTAAGTGCTGGAGGAATAAAGCAGCTTGATTCTCATGTGGCAGTATATATAGTTTATGATGGCCATCTATAGTACAGAAAAAGTTGTTACAAATTGATAACAAAGAAACAAACCACCCAAAATAAACAAAAGTTGCAAAAAGACTTTTTGGAAGAGAGCAAATTCCTATCACAAATACAGGTATGAAAATAAGTTGAGCCTGCCTTTGTACCCAATTTTCAGAGAAATCAAAGTAATACTGAGAACTTGTTTTCCATTCACTATACTGGCAAAAGTTACCAAAAAAAATAACACCTACCGCTGGTAGGGTTTATAGAAAAACACATTTTTAGATATTAATGATAGAAATATGCATTATTGCAGGCTCTTGTGGAAATCAATACGGCAGTAGTTATTAAAATTAAAACTACATTATTCAACCAGAAATACTACACTATGGAATCCTAGTCTATAGAAAGAAAAGTATGAATACATAAACAGATATGTAAGTTGACTTTTTTTTGGGGGGTGGCATTATTCACAGAAATAAAACTTAGAAATCAGATAAAAGTTTATAAGTAGAAGCTTGCACAAATCATGGCATATTTTTACAAAACTATTTTCATAGTACAATTGTACAGCATTATTTTTATCCCGTTATTAGTAAGGAAGAATTATACATATTCAAAGGTAACAAGAAGTGGGTATGAAAAGTGAGGGGATGTGGAGGGAAGGAAGCATCTACACTGTGGAAACGAACAGGGATTGTGTTTGGGAGACAAGGATTTCATAGTATTCGTGTAACGGAGCAGGATCCTATGAGGCCTTTCCAGAAGAAACCCCCACCCAGGTCCTCTGCCTGCCTTTTGCCTGTAGAAAACACTTTAGTCAAAGAATAAATTTAATCAGAGAAGTGAAAAAATGCAGAAAGAAAGGAAAACAGTCAAGCAAGACAAAATAATAGTTTAGTTATGAAGCAAAGTCAAGGACCTTTAGTTCTTCCTCAAGGACTATAGATAACATGCTGAGCCATGTCCCTTGAACTGTTTCACAGATACGGAAACCCCCACCAGGTGGGAGACGTTAACTGTTTGATGCCCACAAGCACGTGGACTCCAGACTGGTTGGAATAGAAGGCTGTTGGTGCGGACTCCCACTTACCTCACCACCAACCAATCAGAAGAATGTCTACGAGCGGATCACACCCTCTCTGAACCATTACTGTAAAATTCCTCACGACCTGCTCCAGGTTGGGACGCACCCTTTGAGGACTTTAGCCTGCTGTGGTCCCCTTTGCCTGACAAAGTAGTAAAACTATTTGTTTCTACTCCACCCAAACCTCTGTCTCTGAGATTTAATCTGGCACTGGTGTATAGAGGCCGTTTTCCAGTGTCATTTGGGAGATGGAACAGGTCTTGGTTGGCTGTTTATTATAACACAGGAAACTAATCACCATAGTGACTGGAACTCATTCTAAATTCACACATCTGACTTGGAGAGAACGCTTAGAGCCCTGTGTGGTTAGAACCTGGCTGGCTGCAGGCCTGGTCCCTACTTGTAGCTTCTGTGAGACCTTACAAGGGGTGAGGCTGGAGCAGAGATCAGGAAGCTGGAGAGAGTGTGCACTAATTACTTAACAGCTCAACCAACTCCTATATCTGGGAGTGACATTCTTATTCTCCCTAAAAGTACTCACAGGAAAATCATACAGTTTTAAAGCTGAAACCAACTACAGTACTTCATTTTACTGAGGAAGTAACTGGAGTCCACATGTTAAGTAATTTATTTATGTTCACCTCCTTAGTGGCAGATCCAGGAGTATAGTTCTTATCTCTCTATGACTTGACTCTGTGTTTACATTTCTCTGACCAATTCTTCAGCATTCTTTACTTTTCCTTATTTTGAGTCTCATCTGTTTCTCACTATTAATCATCTTTTCTTTTGCAGTAGCTATAATGGTTACAACTTATTATGTGCCAGTTTCTTTGCATACATTGTCATTAATTCTTGCAATAAAACTCAATTTGGATAATACTATAATCATTTTAACATTGATGAAACAGCCATAGAGAGATAAATAATTTGTCCACAGCTAGGAAATGGTGCAGAGGGGATATGAACTTAGTTCTATTTGATCACACTGCCTTCACCCCCACTTCCACCAAGTCCAGGTGCTTCCTCCTTGGGGTGATATTGCCTCTGTCTTTTCCTTTAAAGCAGTAGTTCTCAGCCAACAAGACTATGAGAAATATTTTCTAACATCAAACATTTTCTCAGACCAATATCTGACAGTAGTTATATTTTAGTATTTGCAATTACTTAGAAAATACAAAAAGAAAATAAACTTCTATGAATTCAATAAAACAATATATATTTTAAATTAATTTACATGTGATTAATCTTACAGTATCAACAGACATTTGAAAAGAGTAGTATATTTGCAAGCATATTATCTCATCATTTGAAAATGCCTGGAATACTTACGGATGTAAACATTCCTAACAATAGTTCAGTGTCTCCCTGGGGATCCACAATTATAAGACTGGAAGACATTGCTCTGTAAGTTGTCAGCATCTGTTCTGCTCCCAAGATATTAGCCTACAGTTTGCACAGGCTGGCTTTTATCTTATCTATAGTGATCTTTGACTTATTAGTCCAGTTTGCAACTTCCTTTTGCATTCACTGCATGATCAGTGGCCTGATAAGATAAATGGCCTGCTCAAGATGATAAAAGAAGGTGATATTGGACCTAGCTTCTTGCTCATAATCACTTCTTGGTCCCAGTGCAACTACGGAGCACAGAACCTCCTTTCTTTTCTACCTCTCAACTTTAAGGCAACAGTCAACCTTTCTTCCACCTACCCAGCCTCTTGTCTATTCATTTCAGAAAAGTGTTCTCTCTCTGTGTCACCAGCCTCTGACTTATCTACCTGGTCCATGCTATCTATCTACCTACCACCATCTTCCTGCACAGCTCAATTCTAACATAATTGGGGCTTTTGATTGTATAATCTATGATCGCCATCAGTGTTTCTTCCTGGTGTAATTTGGGCTCTAGGCAGAGGCAGGAAGTGGTATGGAGCTCTCACTGAATGTTCGCGAAGCTTTGGTATGGAACAGTGCTGCTTGTTTGATCTGTAATTCTAACTCAAGTGATGATTTCTAGGTTCTTGTTCAGTTCACCTTCTATAATTTTTAGACTTTCTCTGAGTCACAGAATATTCCCTTAGGGACCCCATGTCAGAACTCCTGAACCCAGGTACTACCATCTTCCCCACCTATACAATCACACAGCAATGTGATCCAACTTAATGATACAAGGATTCTGCTCTGATCCCATTCTAATTTGGTTCCAGAAGTTAATCTGAGACAGGAAGGGGGCAAGGCACAACCTTTAAAAGAATGACATAGCTATTGAGGACATGACATAAACTGATTAGAACCAACTAGGTTCAAGATGGCAGATGACTGACTTCCAGTAGAACTTGGGCCTCACTATATGCTCATTGTAATACATTAGCTTATGCTAAATGACACACCCACAGGCCGACAGTTCTGAGGTGAACCATAAAGGGCCAAAAAGTGGGCAGTGACCCAATTACTGGAAAGTTCCACCCCTTCCCCAAAATAGCTCGAATAATCCTCCCACTCATTAGCCTATGAAATTACCCAGCATATAAAAACCAACCACCCCATATTTCGGGGCTTCTTGCCTTCTGAGATGGCCCACACTCTCTCTATAGATTGTGTATCTCCCTGAATAAACCTTCTTTCACTTTACTGTGGCTCACTCTTGAATTCTTTTCTGCGCAAAGCCAAGAACCCACACTCAGCGGCTGTCCCAGGGACTTGCCTGAGACCTGGGATGTGACCATTCTCTCACACCCCACCTTCTTTCCCACAACAAACCTATTTTACCTCCTGTCACTATCTGATACACCCACACAATTTACCAGCCTTATTTTGCCTTTGCTAATTATCTCCAGCTGCTGGATTATAGCTTTGTAACACATATTCACTTATGAGGAAAGTTGTCTGTTTCATTTTAGACCTCCTTTCTACTTGCCCAAACTATGAACCAAGTTGGCCATGATCTTGGAAATCATGCCCAGTATTTCAATATGAGGGGCGATTCTATAAAGCAGCAATTTTCAATAGTGGGTAAGGGTAGGATTTTCCCTACATATAGTCTATGTGGTTCAATGGAAGTTGATGAATGCTGAATTCTTAAGAAACTTGGGTCTAAGCTGGGGAACTGACCAAGATATAATCAATAAATCCAGAGTGGGTCAAAAAAGATATGAAGTCAAATATGAACGAGGAATAAAAATCCAGGTTGTCAGATCCAAGGGGGTCTGATAAAATGAATGAAATTTAGATACAAATATGGAGCAACAGGAACTCTCAAACATTGCTGGTGGAAATGCAAAATGGCACAGCTACTTTGGAAGACAGTTTGGCAGTTTCTTGCAAAACTAAACATACTGTTATCATCTGACTCAGCAATCTCACTCCTTGATATTTATTCTGAGGAGCTGAACATTTATGTCCACACAGAAACCCGCACACAAATGTTTCTAGCAGCTTCATCAATAACTGCCAAAACTTGGAAGCAGCCATGACATACTTCAGTAGGTGAATGGGTAAACTATTGTACATTCATTCAATGGAACATTATTCAGTGCAAAAAGAAATGAGTTATCAAGCCGTGAAAGGACCTGGGGGAACTTTAGGTGCATTTTACTAAGTGAGAGCTCAAGCCAATCTGAGAAGGCTACATACTGTATGATTCCAACTATATGACATCCTGGGAAAGGCAAAACTATGGAGACAAAAAGATCAGTGGTTGCCAAGGGTGGGATGAGGAAGAGATGAATTAGCAGAGTATAGAGGATTTTTTAGGGCAGTAAAAATACTCTGTATGATATTACAATCATGGATATATGTCTTTATACATTTTTTCAAACCCTTAGACTATATAACAGTAAGAGTGAACCCTAAGGTAAGCTATAGACTTTGGGTGATTATAATATGTTAATGCAGGTTCATCCTTGGTAAAAATGTACTATTCTGATGAGCAATATTGATAATAAGGAAGGCTATGCGTATGTGGGAGCTGTGGGTATATGGTAAATCTCTGTACTTTCCATTTATTTTAGACCTAAAACTATTCTTTAACAAAGAGCCTTTTTAAAAAATTGTAATTGTTTGGGCTCCTTTCCCAGAGGTTTTGGTATTAGTACTTTAAAAAATACGAATGCTCAGGCCCCTCATGGACATCAAAATAAAGACACCGGAGTAATCCTAATACACAATCAGTGTTGAAAACCTACATATATGGGTTCAAAAGCATAGTAAAAATGTGTTTATTTTGAAATAAAACTAAATCAAATTTTAAAAAATTGGTGTATTACTTACTGGAACTAAAGGAAATATATTTGTACAGATGAAAAGTGCTTCTTCTCTTACCTTTTTCTTCACAAATACCACTTCCAGAGCATCTTTCTTTTATGTGCTGATTTCATTTATTAGAATTTCTGTTGCAGTTCAGATCTGAAACCTGTATTTTCTTCAGTGACTTGTGTTTTTAAATTTAAGTTGGATGTTTTATCTAATCAGCTTGCAATGATTTTAAATATTCTGAATAATGTACTACCATTTCTAAGCTACTGTTACAACTATTAAGAGTTGTAATTTTAACTTATAAGTTATCAACTTCAAAACAACTGACTGTTACTACTTTAGATGTTTTAGGGAAATTAAGCCAGCCTGCCACAATTACTTTAGAGTATCTTGCCCCTTTAACTCCCATTGATGATCTCTTTTGTAAGTGAAGAAGAGACATAAGCATTAGTGAAGGATGACCTAACATCCTGTTGAATATTTGCTTAAAGAGTGTTAATTGATGGAGTTATCAATTCAAGCACAGGTTTCTAATATTTCATTAGAAAGATCTGTAGTCAATCTTAGAGTAACTTCGTCCTAGTTAATTATAACATAATTAATATTTCAAAGTCTGATCAGTGGACTTAAAGTTTAAGAGTGATTAATATAAAGTGCAATGTTTAGGTTTAACCAACTAAAAGCCTAAATACAGAATTTGACTTCCACTGGTAGTTATGATGTAAGAGGTAGTGGCAAGCTGTAACTAAGAAAAAAACAAAATTCACAACATTTACATATTTACCATCATAGGAAAGTTTTAGAAGAAGAAAGAAGCAAATGAACTGAAATTCTAGAGATGGAGAGGCTTGGTGAATTTAGTTCACAAGATATTTTCTTCTGTGGTGGCATTTGCCATGCTTGGAGATGAAATGAGGATATACTTGCCAAAGAGAGAAGGATGCAACCGAGGGAAGAGGAATAAGCACAGATTTGGATGGTCACATGAGTTAGTATGAAAGGCTAGACTCTAGAAGGATCTCAAACTCCTGGCATGTTTTTTTTTTCCATGGGATATTTGAGTGGTACAGTAGTATGGGGATCTTGGGGGGCTGGACTAGTGCTCATGGTGCTTTGAAGGAAAAGTCCCACTAGAGGGAGGGGCCTACAACATACAGATAAGAAATATACTCCTGGAGATACTTGAAGCTAGAGGTGCAATGATTCTAATTAAAGCTAAAACCTAGCTTTGACTAAACTCAGTTCCTGATAGGATTCTTTTGATCAGACCAAGTTGTCTGTACAACATAGGAAAAGGCAAACCCTTTCTTGGAGAAAATTAGATCAATTTTAGACTCTGTTTTTTTGTATGTATGAAATCTAGTACATAATAAAAACTTAAAAGACTTGTAAAGAAGCAAGAAAATATGTCCAATGATTAGGGGAAAAAATTATTGACAGGAGCAGATATACATATATGTTGAATTGACAAAGACTATAAAATTACTTTAAGTAGGTTAAAGAAATTGGAGAAAAGATTGACAAAAAAAGATGAAAAGATAGAGGATTTTGTTAAATAATTGGAAACTATAAAAATGAATATTCTGGAACTAAAATATTCAAGATCTTAAATGAATTTTACTGTCATCTTGGACAAGGCAAAAGACATGATTATGGATCTCAGGGGCAGGTCAATAAAAAAAGTCAAACTGAAGCACAGAAAACAACAAAAAAGAACAATAACAAATAAAGCATAAAGGACATAAGAGATACAGATAAATGGTTTAACATGTGTATAACTGGAGTATCAGAAAGAGATGAGAGAATGGGACACAGCAATATTTGAAAAGATAATGGCTAAGAATTTTCCAGAATAGATAGAAGATATTAGTTCACAGATTCAAGGATCACTGAACAGAAAACCAAACAAGATAAATACAAAGAAAACTGCTAGGTACAGGTAGTGGCAAGTGGATGTGTAGTTCATATTTCACTGTCCAGCACTGATCAAATGACCATACCTAACTGCAGGGGTGTGCAAAGAAAGGAAAGGAGAACAAGATACTGGTGATAGCAATGAACCTCAACATGTCTACATATGCATATTTTACTACTCTATGCTTTTAACTTAACCTCCTTAAATTTCTCTGATCTATATAATTTACTTAATTTGTCTCTTTAGGAATCTTTTTTATAGTCATCTGAGTTTGATCTGTGCTTGAGAATAAAAGAAATATAAATTTGGTAAATTTCACAAATGGGGATTCCTACTGCCTTTACTTCCCCAGCACCTGTATTCTGCCATGTCACTGCAGGCATTTGGTCAGTCACTTCCAGAATCATTGAACTCACTTTCTCCCCTTTCTGAATCTTCTGTGGTGCTGCTGTTTGGAAATAGTCAAGTAAAAACAATGTCACTCAAAATAGTTATATGTTCTTTCAATTATTTAATATATACATATATATGAATATATTTATTCAACAAATTTTTATTGAGCACCTACTAATTGTCATGCTCTGGTTTAGGTTATAGGGATAAAATAGTTAATACAAAAAAAATTTTTATCCATGTAGAGCTTATGTTATTTTGGGGGGAGATTAAAAGCAAACAAAATGTAAGTAAAATATATTTTATATTGTTGTATAATAAGGCTGGAAAGGAAAATGGCGACTTGCAGTTTAAAGATGGCATTCATGGAGGCATCATTGAGAAGGTGACATCTGAAGAAAGTAGGGAATAAATAAGGGAGCTTTCTAAGAGAAAAAAGGTAAAAACCAACATTTGAGGAGTAAGTAGAAAATCCCTGAGGTAAGTGTGTGTGTGCTTGGTGTGCTCAAGGAAAAATAAATCAGCAAATGTGTCAGAAATGAACAGTGTGTGTTGGGGGCAGAGGTATCAGAGATGTGGTCAGAGAGGCAATTCAGGCTAGATGCCAAGGGGAGGCTGGTGTGATATCACCATCACTGGCTTTTTCTCTGATTTAGCTGGGAACCCACTGGGAGGTTTTAAACAGACAGGTGATATAATCTGACCTGAATGTTAACAAGCTCATTCTGACTTATGTGGAAAATAGATTGAAGGGGGACAAGAACAGAAGTAGATTCACCAGTTAGGAAGCAATTGAAATAATAGATGAATGATGGTGTTGGTTTGGACCAAGTGTGGATAGTAGAGGTGGTAAGACATTGTTGAATTCCTTCAACATTTGAAGGTTGTGCTGATGAATACGCTTACAGGTGGATGCAGGGGTATGAGACAAAGAAGTAATTCTGTAACTCCAAGGCTTTTGGTCTGAATAATTAGAATGATGGAAAGACTATGTTGGGCTTAGAAAAGTGATTGTAAACTCAGTTTTGGCCTTGTTAACTGAGTTGCCTATTAGGTACCCAATGTGAAATGACTGAGAGGCAATTGGATACAGGAGTTCATGGGTCGGGGCCTTCCAATGCTGATGAGAGCTATTCATATTGAAATAAAAGGTTGCTAACTAGTAATATAAAAACATGAAAATATACAACACACCAGTAAGGGAAAACATATGTTCAAATTCAGAATACTCTAATACTATAATATGATGGTGTATTAGTCACTTAACTCTAGTATAAACATTTAAGGACAAAAGTATAAAAATAACTATAGCTACAAATATTTGTTAATGGATATGCAATATAAAAGGTAAATTGTGACATCAAAAACATAAAATGGTGGTGAGTAAAAGAGTAGTTTTTTTAATGAGATTGAAGCTAAGTCATTATCAACATAAAGACTGTTGAATCTATAAGATGTTTTATATATGCCTCATGGCAACCACACAGCAAAAACCTACAGTATTTACACAAAAGATAAAGATAAGGAATCAAAGCACATATAAAATCATCAAGTCACAAAGGAAGACAGCAAGAAGGGAAGAAAGGAACAAAGGAACTACAAAAAATGACACATAAAAATGTAAGATAACATTAGTAAGTCCTTACCTATCAATAATTATTTTAAATGTGAATAGATTAAATTCTCCAATCAAAAGGTATAGTGTGGCTGAATGGGGAAAAAACAAGAGCCAACTCTATGCTGCCTATAAGAGACTCACTTCAGCTTTAAGGGCACACATAGGCTTGAAGTAAAGAGAAGGAAAAATATATTGCACACAAATGGAAACCAAAAGAGAGCAGGAGTAGATATATTTATATCAAACACAGTAGACCTTTAAGTCAAAAACCGTAACAAGAGACAAAAAGTGTTATGTAGTATAAAGGGGTTAATTCATCAAGAGGATGTAACAATCATAAAAATATATTTACCTGGTGTATGACCAACCTCTTATAGACTGAAGGGAGAAATAGACAATAATACAATAATAGTAGGGGACTTTAATACCACACTTTCAATAATAGATGGATCATCCAGACAGAAAATCAATAAGGAAACATTCTTGACACGTACTTCAGATCAAATTAACCTAACAGACATATACAGAACATTCCATCCAACAACAGTAGAATACACATTCTTCTCAAGTGTACATGGAGCATTCTCCAGCATAGGTCATATAATAGGTCACAAAACAAGTCTTAGCAAATTTAAGAAGCCTGAAATCATACCAAGCATCTTTTCTGACCACAATGACATGAAACTAAAAATCAATAAAAAGAGGAAAACTGGGAAAATTCACACACAAAAAACACATTCCTAAACAACCACATGGAAAAAAATTCCTTGACATTAGTCTCAGCAACGATTTTTTGGGTGTGACACCAAAGCACAAGCAACAAAAGCAAAATTAAACAAATAGGACTATGTCAAACTAAAAAGTTCACACAGAAAAAAAAAATCAACAAAATGAAGAAATAACGTGTGGAATGGGAGAAAATATTTGCAAATTATATATCTGATAAGGGGGTGATCCACAATATATAAAGAAATTATACAACTCAGTAGCAAAAAAACCCCAAATAAATTAAAAATGGGCAGAGGAACTAAATTTTTCTAAAGAAGACATGCAAATAGCCAAAGGTACTCAACATCACTAATTAAAACCACAATGATGTATCACTTCACACCTGTCAGAATGGCTATTATCAAAAAACAAGAGATAACAAGTGTTGGCAAAGATGTAGAGAAAATTGATCCCTTGTGCACTGTTGGAGGAAACATAAACTGGTGCAGCCACTATGGAAAACAGTATGGAGATTCCTCAAAAAGTTAAAAATAGAACTATCATATGATCTAGCTATCCCACTTCTCGGTATATATCCAAAGGAAATAAAATCAGTATCTTGAAAAGACATCTGCACTCCCTTATTTATTTCAGCATTACTCGCAACAGTCAAGACATGAAAACAACTTACGTGTCCATCGATAGAAGAATGGATTTTAAAAAATTTTAAAACAACAGAAAGCTATTCAGGGACTTCCTTGGTGGCACAGTGGTTAAGAATCCGCCTGCCAATGCAGGGGACATGGCTTCAATCCCTGGTCCGGGAAGATTCCACATGCCGCAGAGCAACTAAGCCCTTGCACCACAACTACTGAGCCTGCACTCTAGAGCCCGCAAGCCACAACTGCTGAGCCAGCATTTTGCAACTACTGAAGCCTGTGCACCTAGAGCCTGTGCTCTGCAACAAGAGAAGTTACTGCAATGAGAAGCCCACACACCGCAATGAAGAGCAGCCCCCACTCACTGCAACTAGAGAAAGCGCGTGTGCAGCAATGAAGACCCAACTCAGCCATAAATAAAATTTAAAAAGAAAAAAAAAAAAAGCTATTCATTCATAAGAAAGAAGGAAATCCTTCCATTTGCAACAACATAGATTGACCTTGAGGCATTGTGCCAAGAAAAAGAAATCAGAGAAAGACAAATACTTTTTTTTGTTGTTAAAATCATTCAGTTATACAATATAGTGTTATCAACCATAGTCACCACATTTTACATTAGATCCTCAGACATTATTAATCTTAAAACTGAAAGCTTGTACCTTTTTACCAACATCTCCCTATTTCCTCCAGCTGCTGGTAATCACTTTTCTACTTTTTTTTCTGAGTTTGATATTTTTTTTGCTTTTGTTTTTTTAGATTCCACAAATAAATGAGACTATGTGGTATTTTCCTCATAGAGTTAGAAAGTAGAATGGTGGTTGCCAGGGGCTGGAGGGAAGCAGAAATGGGGAGATGTTGAAGGGTCCAAACTTCCAGTTATAAGATGAATAAGTTCTGGGGAGTGAATGTACAGCATGGTGATTATAGTTCCAATACTCTATTATATACTTGGTTGCTAGAACAGTAGATCTTAAATGTTCTCACCAAACAGGTGCACACGTGCACGCACACAGGTATACACACACAAATGGTACTTATGTAAGGTGATGGAGGTGTTAACTAAAATTATTGTGGTAATCACTTCAAAGTATATACATGTATGAAATCATCACATGGTATACCTTGAATTCACACAATGTTACATTTCACTTATATCTCAATAAAACTAGGGAAAAAACAGTAACCAGCAAGGAGGAAAAGAACAAAGAAAGTGAGTTATAAAGAAGGTGCTTCAAAGAGGAAGTAGGAATCCACCCTGGCATATGTTACTGATAATGCAGGTAAGATAAGGGCTGCGAATTGATCAGTAGGTTTAACCACAGTCATAAGAAGCAGAAACACCATGGATGTACTGGTTATGCGTTGTGCAATGGTCTGTTCAAGTAGGTGAGTGGTTGTGAAATACTCCCTCCATCTGCTACATCCACGTGGAGGGCATAGCTATTTATAATACATCCATCCAGATGGGTGCCATTTTCTGCTTTGCATAAGGCATAGTATTTACTAGCTAAGTCCCAGTTGACAATGACAGTTTCTGGGCCAATCCCTGTTTGGAATGTGTTCAAGAGAGAATGGGAGGGGAAAAACTGGAGACAGTGAATATGGATAACTCTTACCTGTAGGATAGTCCATCAACAATGGAAGAAAAATAAATTGGGAACTGAAGGGGGATGTGGAATCAAATAAATTTTATTATTATTTAAAAAATGGGAGATTTACCAGTATATTTGAATGCTGATGGGAAAGATTCAGCACAGAAGGATGCTATGTGCTTGCTTTATTCTAGGCACTATATGTTATCTCATTTACTTCTTTCCATTGGAAAAGTTAGAAAACAGGGTGCAAAGATTAAAAAGCACATCCAAAGCTACATACTTGTTTGTTTACTGCTGTTATACTCATGCCTAGAAAATGCCCAGCACATGGTAGGCAGTCAATTAATATCTGCTGAATATTAACCAGCACTTGAACTCACATCATTTATTTCTCAATCCTGAACCTTTAAGGGTTGGACTTTGGTACATTTTTCATGCAGGTTTATGTACATAACAGCAGTTTATTTGCTTTTGTGGAGAGACAGAGGAAAGAAGACATTTATTCACAAGACTAATCTCCCTGCGGCCCAGGAGCATGCTTTCCCATTTCTGTATGCGGCTTAGGGCAGTGTTTGGCACAATTTAAGTATTCAATATAATCAAGGATTTGTACATTCAAAAGCCACTTGATTATGTGAGCTGGATTAACCTTGATTATCCTGCCAAATAATTCATTCAATAAATTTAAATTTAAAATTTGTTTTAAAGGCTGATGTTTTACTGATTATAAAATAATGTATGCCTATTATAGAAAATACAGAAAATGTAGAAAAGTAGAAAGGAGGAAATCAGTTCACCTCTAATCCCAGTATCAAGAGACAATTGCTTTTGATTAATTTGGTGCATTTTCTCCCGTCCAGTCATTTTAAGTTCATGGCTGTGGAAGTCGTTGCAATAATAGTAACAACCATTCCACTGCTTGTGCATGTGCAAACTATATTTCCTTACTTAAACTTCACCACCAGCCTGTGAAGAAGGAATTAGTTCTGTAACATTTTATAAATGAGAAAAATGAGGCTGAGAGAGCCTGAACCACTTTGTCGAGGCTGCCAGTGCAGCCATATTAATGCCCTTTAATTCACCCCTCTGATTTCAAGTGTTATGAAATCTAATTTTCTCAGGTTGACAAGGGTCTGTTCTACTTTTAAGTGTCTGTCATGCACCTTTAACAATTAAACACTCTCCTTGAAAGTCTTCATTGATTGAGGCCCCTTGAAGATTCCGGGCCTTCCTGTGCCTCCGCCCTCTGATCTAAGCAGCCTGCTTTGTAAACATAAAGTTGCTTCATGGCCTATTGTTCTCTTTAACGATTCTCAGCCTCCAGGAAAAAACGTTTCCTTGGATTCTTTACATGTATACATATATTTGTGTGTGTGTGTGTGTGTATTTTACTGGCATAGAAACTAATACAAAGTCTTGACACAATGGAGATGCTAAATAACAATAATTGTTGAATCTGGAAGTTCATCCACACCTGTATCCAAATCTTTATGCTACATTTTGGGTTTAAGAAACTCCCTTTCTGGGACTCGGCATAGGATGAGGTGAGAGAGAGAGAATAGTTGAGGACCTTCTGCTCTGTTTAATAACCTCTTTTACGATTTTACGTAAAAAGAAACAGCACTTTGGAGCAGAAGGCCAGGGTAGAAGACTGTTGTGAGGCACGGTTTGGGCCTTTGATGCATTGTGTGGGTAATGACGACGGTCAGTGCTTAACAGCATCAGGGCTTCCCACATTGGAGCACTGTTAGGCTTATTTGCTGTAAGTAATCCCTGCTGTGTTAAAAGGGGAAATAAATATCCCAGTTTCATTTTCATATTATTTTTGCAAGGGAAAACAGAATCATTTTTTGAGATACCCAGCTTTTTAGCAGTCTGCCAAAGTTGCTATTGCCATCATTTGTTACACTGGCTTCAGAAAACAAAACAAAAAAATTCCTATATTCAGTATGTTTGCTCAGAACCCATTTTATTTTTAACATTCAGTCATGCCTCTTTGCTGATCTCCTGTACTGCTGCTGTGCTGGCATTAGCTTTGCTATTTATGATTTCTGCATTTGTATTATGACTCTCACATGTTCTGTATTTCAGTGCAAAAATATATTTGACCTATCCTAAAAAAATACCCTGCTTATTTAAAACCAGATCCTTCTGTAGTTGTTTCTGATTGTGTCTTCTAAATCTTGGTGACCAAATCCAGAACTGGGAAGGGAGGAGGTTCCACCTCATTTCTATCCCATTGGAGTGGAGTGTTTATCGTTCCTTCTGAAGTCTCCAGGAAGGCAGTGATCAAGTTTGAGGAAATATCTAACCATGGTTTACCTTTATGAACCAGTGATATCTACTTGCATTTTGGGTGAGGATATTGGAGAACATTTCTGCCCGTTTTGGATATGCTTTCAGATTGGCCAGCTTCAATCATGTTTATGCTGGGGAAGCCACACAGTCCTCCTTTTGATTAAAGGTAAGGACCAGATTTCAAAGTTTGGCTCTAAACTGACTAGCTTGGACTTCTCTTGTAAAGAGGAAAGAGGATGCATTCCTGTTTTGACCCTGCTTTGATTCCACATGGAGCCTTTCCTTCCCCCACCCCAGAAGCTCCAGCATTTGCAGCTTTTGCCTTGGTCCTCTCTTTACCCACTGCATCCCTCTCTTCTCAAGGCTACATATGGGATATGTTAAGTTCCACCTTTTCTTGCTGTTGCTTGTCAGCCCTGAAAAGCAATATATATTCTTATTCCACATGGTTTTATGTACCCAGATATGTATTAGGCCAGTAGTTCCCACTCAGAGTGATTTTTCCTATAAGGGGATGTTGGAAATGTCTGGAAGCATTTTTGATTATCATGACCAAGGTGCTGTTTAACAGCAAAGGATGCAACTAAACATTGGACAGTGCACAGGGTTGCCCCCAATAACAAGGAATTATCTGGTCTAAAATGTCAGTACTACCAAGACTGAGATATTCTGTGTTGGGTCCTGAATACAAAAATTGTATAAATCACAAGACATTTCTTCATATAAAGTAAAAACATTTTATAGGTGCTATAGTATAAGACAATACTGGTTAGGCACAGAGGACATAAAATGAGTTATACTAGGATTGGAGTAGGGAGAGATGACATTTTTATTGAATAGACAATGGTTTGTCTAAGACTTGAAAAATAATTGGGAATTTTTCTTGGTGTGTAGGGATGGGGTGAAGAGTGAATTTTAGGGTGAAGAAGTGAATGAAGCAGAAGCTGGAGGGCAAACCAATATATTAAATTTAGAAAATAATGCATGGCATGAGCAGCTATGAGACATCCTGTATGCAGGGCCTCACATACCACCCTAAATCATTGGTACTTTTTATCCTAGAAAATATACTTAGCAGCAATGTGGGGAGAGGGGTCTGCATTGAATATTTGGAGACTAGAGCCAAGAAGCCAGTGAGGAAACTATTTTAATAGTCTGGTAAGAAATGGTGGGGTGAGAGGGAATGTGCCTTGAACTGTCAGCTAGTGAAACCCAGGATGACCGTCCAAGGGCATGGTGATTTTCTTTATAACCGTCCCTCCACAGACTATGTGGGAGACGTACCAGGTTACTGCAGGAAAAATTAACTAGGTCATTTTCTACTGAGTCAAAGAAATATTTACTAGAAGTAGGCTGTAAAGCATGTAGTAAAGGCAGGGTTTGCTGTGAATCTGAAAGTTTACTGCTCTTTGCCCATCATTTTCTTGATGGACTTCCCAGTTTTGAGCAAAAAGTTTAAGTAAACGAAAGTGTCGTTCGACAGGGAAGTGAACACAGGCAAGGCACAGGTTTGGGGAACGATAACATGTTCACTGAGATTCCTGTGGGACATTTAGGAAGAGATACTTGCAGGAAGAGACTGTCACTGATATTAGATTCAGAAACCATCAGTTTGGAGGTAATAAATAAATGTTAAGATCAGCAAGAAGACTATATAGAGCAATTCAAGAAAAGGATTTAGTATAGAACACTGAAGAGTCCTGTTATTTGGGGCTGCTGGAATCAGAATTTCCAGTAAGGAATATAGAGAAGGCTGCTAAATAAGAAGAAAAGAATGATGTCAAGGATTTCAGCATAGATGAGTCTTTTAACCATTGTTTCCAGGGATGGGGATTTTGGGTGGGGTGGATTATTACATTTTAAAATACTCCTCTATTTGACTTGTTATAGTGAGTATGTACCTTAAAAAATACTCTAATTTTAATTTTATTAGAGTATAATTTACATATAATAAAATGTACTCTTTTGGTGAATAGTTTAATACTCCTTAATGAAGATTTTCACCCATGGAATCTCACTCTAATCAAAATATAAAATATTCTGCCATCCTAAAAAATTCCGTGAACCACTGCAATCAAGGCTGCAGCACCAACCTTTGCCCGAGTCTCCAACCTACTGGCTTGCCCTGCAGGGTCCAGACTCATAGCATCCACAACAGTGAGCCAATTCTTTAAAATAAGTCTCTTTATAAATAATATAAACATAATTGTGAGTTTGCTTGTCTTTTCATCTCTGTTATTAGTTACATACACATTTAGGGTTGTTATGGTTGATGAATTAATACTTCCATCATTAAGAAATGCCCTATCTTAACTTTTATAACATTCCTTGTCCTAAATTCTAATTAGTCTATTATTAATATATAGCCACTTTTGCCTTTATTTGGTGTTTGTATGCCATATTTTTTATATTCCTTTATTTTTTATATTTGTCTCTTTATATTTTACAAGCAATTTTTTAGATAGTATAAAGTTGGATCTTTCTTTTTTTAAATCAGATCTGACAATCTCTTCCGTTTGATTGGGGTGTTCAGGCCATTTTTATTTAATATGGTTATTGATTTAGGCTAGATTTAAATCTGCCATTTTGTTCTCTGTTTTCTATTTAATCCATCTGTTCTTTTTCTCTATTCCTATCAAATTTCAGAATAACTGAGTATTTTAAAATTTCACCTTATCTTCTTAGTTTGGGTTATTACCTATAACCCAAACAAAGAGGATAAGCAATTTTTGTTTTGTTATTCTAGTGATTGTTTTATGATTTACAGTATACATTTTTAATTTACCACAGCTTACCTTCAAGTGGTGTTATGCAACTTCACTTACGGTATAAGGTCCTTATAATAGTCCATTTCCATTTCTCCTTTCCAAGCCTCTATGCTATTGCCGTCACATATTTTACTTTTATACATATTATACATACCATATTATTTTTGTCTAAATAGTTAATTATCTTTTAAAAAATTTAAATAATTAGAAGGAAATCTCATATATTTACCCATGTGCTGCTGTTTCCAGTCTCTTCATTACTTTGTATAGGTCCATATTTCTGTCTGGTATCATTTTACCTTTGCCTGAAGAAGGTTTTAAAGATTTCTTATAGTCCAAGTCCTCTCGTAATAAATTTTCTCAGGTTTTATGTTTCTGAAAATTTTTTAATTTCACTTTCAGTTTGAAAGATATTTGTGCTGGGTATAGGATTCTAAGTTGGTGTTTATTATTATTTCAAAATTTCAGCATTTTAAAGATGTTGTTCCACTTTCTTCTTACTTCTGTTATTTCCAACAAGAACTCTGCTATCTGTATGCTTCATTTCATGTAATGTGTCTTTCTCCACTGATGCAATTGTTAAGGTTTTCTCTTAAGTACTGGTCTTGAACAATTTGATTATTATGTATCTTGGTGTAATTTTCTTCATGTTTGTTCTGCTGGAGATTCATTGAGCTTGGATCTGTGGGTTTATAGTTTCCCTCAAATGTGGAAAAAAATCATCCATTATTTCTTTCAATATTTCTCCCTTTCCTTTTTGGGAATTCTAATCATACATATATTTGGTGGTTTGAAGTTCTCCAACAGCTCACTGTTCATTTTAAATTGTTGTCTGTGTTTTATTTTAAATTTGTTCTATTGCTATGTGTTCAAGGTCATCGATCTTTCAGTCTTCTCTTCTGCAATGTCTAAACTTCCATTAATCCCATCCAGTATAATTTTCATCTCAGATATTAAAGTTTTCACCTACACAAGCTTCGTTTGAATCTTTTATAGCTTTCATATCTCTACTTCACTTTCTGAACACATGAAATGCAGTTATAAGAACATTTCAATGCCCTCTGCTAATTCTAACATATGTAACAGTTCTGTCCATTTCTTCTGATGACTATTCTCTTCATTAAGGGTCATACTTTCTTGCTTCTTCACATGTCTCATAGGTTTTGATTGGAAGGCAGTCATTGTGAATTTTACATTATTGGCTGTTGAATGCATGTGTCCAGTCTGGCTGGTATAAACAGGAACTTTTGTCAGCTCTCTCCAAGTGCCCTGCACTGTTTACTCTTTTTGTATGAGATAACTACCTGAGTCCAGAGGCTCAGGTAGTTATCTCATACAAATGTACTGACGAGAACTCTTCTGAATAGCTAAGCATGGTAATGGTCAAATTTTTAAAGTCCTTGGTCTTTTCCAGGGACTTTAAAAAACTTTTAAAATAATTTTTGATATGCAATGATTATAGATGTCTGGTATGGTCAGGATAAAGGGCTCAAATGCCACTTCATGTGCCCTATGTCACTTGCATTCACTAATTTATATTGGGGTGCGAGATCTCATGAGATAAAAGAGTTGGACCTGATCACCAATGAGGTTCAAGGATATACTCACATATCAAATGGACCATTGTAACTCTAATGGAGTCTTTTTCAGGAAAGGAAACAGGACCCCTGAGAGAGATTTCATGATAAAAGACAAGGACTGAAATAGTGAGCCAGACAGAGTGGGCTAAAGGGAGAAAAGAAGTATTGATTCTCATATAGCTAGGTGGCTGTCACCAGAACTTATGGGAATCCAGCCATACATGGGATGAATGGGAGGCAGGGGTGGAGTGTGGAGGACCTGAATGTAGCTACATGCATGCACAAATTGAAAAAGCTGAATTGATCTCAGACAACTTGGCTGGGGACACATTCGAAGGGAACATAAAAGAACAATCACAAGATTTCTCACTGTATCACCTTTGCCCAGGTGAATGAGTGGAGAGCTACATAACAATGTACATTAGGCAGCTTGATCAAGTAGCACTTTATTATGTCAAATGAGCCCAGGGACTGTAAGTTACTCAGCAAGGCTAGTAGCAATGCTGGTGGTGTCACTGGCTCACCAGCTCCAACGACTATTGTGGTGGCAGTGGTGAGGAACAGTGCTGGAGGGGACAGTTGACAGCAGCAAAGATGCTAAGATTTTAGGCAATCAGTTACCTGAAAGAAGTAGCAAGACTAGATGGCTAGATATGAGTGGCATGTCTGTGGGACTAACAGAACCTGGGCTGCAAAGCCATGGTTTTACTAGCTGTGACAGTGAGTGAAAGTTATTGATAGCTGCTATAAAGCTTTGTTTTGCAGTTCTGTGTTCTTACTAAAGGGCTCACTCCCACCCCACCTCCACTCCCATCAGTTAAGCATAATGCAGAAAAAGCTTTCTCCTTCTCACTTCAAAAATCAATGAGAAGGATTTCTGATCTCCTAGTTATGGCAGTGGCAGCAATTGAATTGGGAATAGAATTCCAGGTTTGAATGGCTCCTTACTAGGATGGTGGTGCCTAAGCTCCATGATCCTTAAGCAGTTGCATGCAGTGACCATCAAGACAGATTTATGGACATTTGCCAGCACTTTTGGAGATTCTCAGAAATATTGGTATAAGAGAATTCTATCAAATAGACTCCTACCTCCTTCAAGAGGTGGGGCCTTGGGGCTTTGATATTTGAATGCAAACATGAATGGCAATACATTTATATTCACTGTCTATGGAAAGCTCCCTAGGAAGCTCCTAAATTGAGCTATACAATTTAATATATAATTAGATAATTCAATAAATTAGATAAATCTTGATTGAGGCCTGTTTTGTCTAAAGCATCATGATAGGCACCATAAAGCATTAATAAGTTAATTATGCCCTCTGAAAAAAAACTTATAATTTTATAGAAAGCACTAGACGAGTGTACAGTGTCCATGGTATAATGTCCAGTATAAAAAGAAATCAATTTATATTTTCTGGATACTATGTGCAGATATTTAGTTAAATCCTTAGAATTTGGTTTCAACAAGGCATACAGTATGAGAAATGCAAAGTCTCAAGAAGGAAGCAATTCAATCTATCTATCTGTTTCAGGAATACTTTTTTAAAATTAATTTTTATTGGAGTACAGTTGATTTACAATGTTGTGTTAGTTCCTGCTGTATAGGAAAGTATATACATATATCCACTTTTTTAGATTATTTTCCCATGTAGGTCATTACAGAGTATTGAGTAGAGTTCCCTGTGCTATACAGAAGGTTCTTATATCACAAAAAAAGTAAATTATAGGCCAATATCACTGATGAACATAGATGCAAAAAATCCTCAAAAAAATACTAGCAAATCAAATCCAATAACACAGTAAAAGGATCATACACCATGATCAAGTGGAATTTATCCCTGGAATGCAAGGATTCTTCAATATACATAAATCAATCAATGTGACACACCACATTAACAAATTGAAGGATAAAAACCATATGATTATCTCAATAGATGCAGAAAAAGCTTTTGACAAAATTCAACACATTTATGATCAAAACTCTCCAGAAAGCACGTATAGAGGGAACCTACCTCAACATAATAAAGGCCATATACAACAAACCCACAGCCAACATCATTATCAACAGAAAAAAAGCTGAAAGCATTTCCTCTAAGATCAGGAACAAGACAAGGATGTCCACTCTCACCACTTTTATACAACATAGTTTTGGAAGTCCTAGCCATGGCAATCAAAGAAGAAAAAGAAATAAAAGGAATCCAAGTTAGAAAAGAAGAAGTAAAACTGTCACTGTTTGCAAATGACATGATACTATACATAGACAATCCTAGAGATGCTACCAGAAAGCTACTAGAGCTCATCAATGAATCTGGCAAAGTTGCAAGATACAAAATTAATGCACAGAAATCTCTTGCAGTTCTATACACTAACAATGAAAGTTCAGAAAGAGAAATAAGGAACACTTTTGGGAGGAGTTGGGATCTGAGGCAGCGCTTGAATGGTGGGTAGTATTCAATATCTTGAATAGCACACACCAGGGAATAAGAGCATTACAGGGAGAGGAAACCATGAAGGCATGAAGTACAAAATGTGGGCATTTTGAAGGTTGGATGGATTACTCAGTATATGTAGGGGAGTCGTTGAAGGCAAGGCTAGAAAGATAGGTTGAGAGACACAGTGAGGATTTCATTGACAATTAAAGGCAATAAAAAGTCAGTGAGTGTTTGGGGGCCAGAGAAATAATAGGTTTATCAGCCTCTGCATTATTTCTCTAGTTCCGCAAAACTGGACCTACTTAACTTCCTCCCTCAAAACACAACCCTGCCCAAGTTCTCATACCAGACTAAATAAAACACAAGGAATATTACAACAGAGTCAGCGTCTCTACCCCTAAATCCAGTGGAACATAGCCTTGGCCACCCTCTGTGACCCCTGGAGTTACCTATCGTTCCCATTTTCATTTCTAATGGGAACCTGATTTCCCTCTTGAAAACTCTGGTTCTGTCTATGTCTGCATCCTGACTGAGCCTGCCATGCCCTTGGAAAACTATGGACATTGATTTCTCCCATATCTGTGGTGTTCTGTCTTGCTTTTGGTGACTGACTTCATGCCAGTTTCTAATTTTCTTCCTATTTTTCCATCCTATTTGGTATAGAATCATTCATCTTTGGGTAAGATGCATAAAACATAAAAATGATGAAAAGTACTAATTTGGCGCCAATGTAGGGGATGTTCTGATACAAAGCAAGACAGTGGTAAGGCAATAAAGCCCTGAACTATGGCAGCATGCTGGGAAAGAAAAAGAAAAGGAACAGCTGGTAGAGAGAGTGGGACATAGAAAACATTTACTATTAATGAAGTAAGAAAAATAAACAAGAGATTTGTGGAGTGAGAGTGATTCAGGACTTAAACAAGGTGCAGGGGATAATGGAAGAGAAATCCTAAGTGACCTGAAGGAAGTTCCACACCTAGGTGACTAGGAGAGGAGTGTTGTGAGTATACCGAGCACAGTTCCTCTCAGTGGAAGAGGCTTAGCTTGAAAAAAATGAATTTGAGAGCCACGTAACAGGGCTTGGATTGAACTACTCTCTATTTGAATAAAGTGAGAAACTGGAGAGTTTGGAACAGGACACGTTGAGCTTAATGATAAAATTGTTAAAAAAAAAAAACAAACCAAAAAAACCTGAAGGAATATTTGAGGAAAATATGTAGCATATATGTTGATTTGGGGATCTCATATCTTGGTGTGACAGTGAAAGTCATTGTGGTACAAGAAGAAGAGGTGAACAGAAAGAAAATAAAACCCCTGAAGGCAAAAATCTAAAAAAACAAAAAAAAAGAAGGAAAAAAGCACATGTTTTTAGTCACATATGTGATAGAAGAAGCAACCCCAGTGACTGGGATCAGCGGCCGTAGTGAGGATGGCTGGATGAGAGCAGCGGGAGGGGAGCATTCCAAGTAAACATGTCATCTAAGTAAAAGCAGCAGGTTTGCTAAGCTAATGCCGTTTCCTTGTAAGTTTCTTATATGTCTTCACCCTCCTCCACCAGAATAACACTTCTAAGTCTCATATAGAAATTCTGTAGCCATCACTGGCTGGCTTCCCAAGTCCGCAGAGTCTATGATTATGCTAGACCACACAAAATTGCCATTTTAGTAGTCCAAAAATGGTTGAACATTTGAAATTTGATATGGCTCCACCTAACAGGGCAGCGAGTTTCCAATGGAGATAGGTACAGCAAACAAACACTGCCTGTTCTCAAACTCCAATGGGCTCTTCCATCCTGACAAATGGGCTGAACTACCTGTGAAATCTAAGAATTGCTTTTCCTCGAGTGGAGAAAGCACTGCCTTAAGCTCGGATAGGTGTCTGTCTGGTTCTATTCATGGCTGCCTTCCTGCACGTCACGACCCCAGTCTCCTTGTCTGGAGCCCTCAGGCGATCAGGGTCCTAGGGGTGCGTGCGGAGAATGGTGGGGCTCGCACAGATTAAGTCTCACGGAGACCCAGCATATTCGGGGGCCTGGATGAGCATCATACCAGCTGGGCCACCTCTGGGCAAGTTGTTGCTTAGAAGTAAAGAGAAATTCTCTCCAGAAATAATAGAAAGGACTCCAGCTTGACAGCTGGTGCATGGGATGGCTAAGCATTCTGCTGTGTTGATCTAGTTCCCAGAGAACTTCTGGATGCCCAAACAGTGCCTCTCAGGAAGATACAGATACTTCCTACTGCTCATGCTTGTAAAACAGGCATCAACCAAGGCTGCCCGATTTTCTAGATATATCACAACAGCCCTTCCTCAGCCTCTCTCTCTTTTCCTTTCCTCAGCCAGGCAGAATCTCGTTATAGGTTGACAGGGAAGCTCCTTTCCTGCCTGCTTTTGTCTGAGATATTTAGTAAGTACTTTGATCCTTTCTTTGTTTGCCTTCTCCGTAATACCTCACCATTCCTTTTGCAACAGATCTTGTTAAGCCTTTATAACAAAAGTTAATCAAAAAATAAATTTTGTTCTCCTTGAAGGCAAGAAACACTTAATTTTAAACAAACTTCTCCAACAAAGGAAGGAAAGAAAAGTTTAATTTCTGTATCAAAACAACCTTGAACATTCACAACCTGCCACAGTGGCTTGTCCTAAAAATGGTTAATAGCAATAACTTCTCTTCAGACTCTGTGGACAAGGGTGTTTTTGAGACAGTTTCTCTTGCACAAATAAGAGCTGCATAGCTAGAAAAGTCGTCTATAAGGGCTAAGTGAGTAAGGAACACAAGGACAATGAAATCTTCCCTGTGGTAAACTGTTTATCATGTAAAGTTTGGAAAGATTCTGATCTGCTCATTGAAGGGCTTTGTCATTCTTCTTGCCTCTTTTGTCTGATTGGCCACTAGATGATGCCTTCTGGAAATTTTCAAAATTATAGTTCTTAAGAAAATTGCTGGGTATTTTTACAGCAAAACTGACAAAACACGAGGCCGTAAGCACTGATTCTCTGAGGAAATGCACGGGCCTGAGGATTTGGGCTTCAAGAGCCGAGAGGCAAATTGTTGTCATCCGTCGCCCTAAATTTAAACACGTCTACCATGATGTGTTTCCTTACTTGAAAGAAAGTGTGGCATTTTATTTCTAGCTGGTTGTCTGAAAGAAAAGGCAGGTTTTTCAATGGAAGGAGATAATGTCTGCTTTGTGTGTTATGAAGCATGGAGATTTAAGCAGTTTAGCTACACTGCTTGTTGTCTGGGGGCAAAGGAGAAGAGATAGCTGAAGTTTTGTGCAAATGAAAGGTGGAACCCATCTCTTGCCATTCTCCGTCTGACTTGTTTGTTCCTATAAAACACACACATTGTATCACCAGGACACTTGTGTGGTTCTCTCAGCCAGATAGTAGATTTTAGTGCCTTCTGTGCGAAGTCAGACATGCAGTGTTCATCATTATTAGCTAAAGCAATTGATTCTAATCCACTAGAGCAAACCTGAGGGTAATTGGCTGACTTCAGAACAGCTGGCCGCTGGGCTCAGGCACTGGCAGGCACTGCACTTTCCCTGCACCTTTTTGTGACCTACAGTCAGTATGGTTACACCCTGAGGCCTTCCCACATATTTTCTGTGCGACTGAAAGTTAGTCCTTTTTCTCAAGAATGCTGCCGGTTTCCTTTTGGTCCTTAAATATTTCATCTTCTCGGAGGAAGGAAGAGAAAAAGGGGTTGGGTTTTAGTCAGGGAAGACAGGATTGAGAACGGGATTTTACCACATCTGGAACTCAAAACTCTCCACCAAGCCTAGTGCAGTTACTGAAACACCAGTCAAGCTTTGTAGCCGACACAGGCCATCGAAATCCAATAAACTATACTGAGGTCATCACAGGGACAATTTTCTGAAACAGATGTTTTTGAAGGGGGGGAGATCTGGGATCAATTGACTCTCCATCTCTCAAGCAAAATATGTGTTTTCTAAAGCAGGAAAGTGGGCATCCCCCCCCCCCACCAATATTCCCATATACTCATAGGTGGCTGAATTCCAAACACCCTATCACTATCCTTGAGTTTACAAATGGACCTTTCTGAAGGTCAACTAAATAATCCTTTTGAAGCTAAAGAAACTAGCAAACTGTAGAATCGTTTGCTGTAAAAGGTTGCTTCAGCCAAATTAAATGAAGCTGCATAACGGGGGGGATGACCCCATAGGAGGGAGACATATTAGATTCACTCAGCTTGTGCCACTGCCACGAAACAACAGCAATCTGGCCGCATCTCAGATGATGCTCTACTCTGGCACACTTTCCTCTGGAACCTCGAGATGTGCCCTCTCCTCTATACGGACTTCAGTAACTATTTTCACAGCTAAATTTTAGTCTTAAAAGGAAACAGGCATTTTATGCTACTCATGTACTCCTAAGAACTGCTGGCTTCTCTCTCGTCTTAAAATTTTCTCTTCCAAACAGAATCCTTGGGGGGAGGGGGAGGGGCTTGCATGTGTGTATGCGTGTGTTGGAGATGGGAAAGGTAATAACTGGGAAGACAGTGCCTTTCTTTTTTTTTCCCAGATTCTGACAGTGACTGGTTATTCATCCCTACATAGTCTAGTTCCTGAGAAAGATTCTGAAAATAGAAAAAAGAGTTCTAGAAGGTACTATAGAAAATTTCTAATCCATGTTAAGTTGAGCAAACCAAGGAAACCAAAGAAGTTGGGAGTCTTGCCTGGTGTCTTGCCTCTTGTTCATAACAGAGTCACTACAAGAACAGCAGTCTGTTTTCTCCCGGGACAATGATTTTTTTTTTTTTTTAAACTACAGTAGCCTACCTAGATAAAGGTAAGGAAAATGAGAGTTGGCTCCACTACTGTGAATGAAATGATTTCAGGCAAAACAAGTAGCTTCTCTGAGCTTGCATTTCCTTCTGTAAGATGGAAATCATAATGACAATCTTCGTGATCTCTTGCCACTGTTGAGACGATCAAAAGACATAGTGTGAGTGAAAGCTTTTTGAAGAATTTAAAATGCTGTACGGATATTAGAATCCCTTGCTTCAATTAAACCTTTTTGTACCTTGTATTTTGGAGATAGGCTGGTGACTGTGTTTGAGCTTTTGAAACGGAATCCTTGACAACACAGGTAAGAAGCACCAATGCTGAATGTTTATCTGAGGTACTATTTCAGGGTGTGTGTGTGTGTGTGTGTGTGCACGCGCACACGTGCGTGTACACAGGGATGAAAGTCTTAATCCAGTCCTGCTATAATACAAAGGTGGGCATTTAGAGTGAGATGTGTCACTAAAGTGGAAAACTTACTTAAAAACATAGGGTTCATCCAGCTCAATATCAAAAAAATAAACAACCCAATCAAAAAATGGGCAGAAGAGCTAAATAGGCATTTCTCCAAAGAAGACATACGGATGGCCAAGAGGCACATAGAAAGCTGCTCAACATCACTAATTGTTAGAGAAATGCAAATCAAAATGACAATGAGGTATCACCTCACACCGGTTAGAATGGGCATCATCAGAAAATCTACAAACAGTAAATGCTGGAGAGGGTGTGGAGAAAAAGGAACGCTCTTGCATTGCTGGTGGAAATGTAAATTGATACAGCCACTATGGAAAACAGTATGGAGGGTCCTTGCAAAACTAAAAATAGAACTACCATATGACCCAGCAATCCCACTACTGGGCATGTACCCAGAGAACACCATCATTCAAAAAGACACGTGCACTCCAATGTTCATTGCAGCACTATTTACAATAGCCAGGACGTGGAAGCAACCTAAATGTCCATCAACAGAGGAATGGATAAAGAAGATGTGGTACATACATACAATGGAATATTACTCAGCCGTAAAAAGCAATGAAACTGGGACATTTGTAGACACATGGATGGACCTAGAGATTGTCATACAGAGTGAAGTGAGTCAGAAAGAGAAAAACAAATATTGTATATTAACACATATATGTGGACTATAGAAAAATGGTACAAATCAACCGGTTTGCAAGGCAGAAATAGAGACACAGATGTAGAGAACAAACATGGACACCAAGTGGGGAAAGCAGGGAGGGTTGGGGGGGGGAATGAATTGGGAGACTGGGACACCAAATTGTACACTCAAATATATGCAGTTTATTGTAAAAAATAAGAAAATAAAAAGTTAAAAAAAAAACATAGGGTGAGGGAAAACGCAGGTCTCTGTTCTTTCTTGGCTAAATGGGCTGAGTGTCTCTTGGCCTGTGGGTTTCCTTGGAGCCATGTCTCTTAATGGCCATCAGTGCAGCAAAAGCCAGCTGTGAGAGCAGACACTGGTGTGTTCCAGATGTGGAATGCTAGACAGAAGCACCAGAGGGCAAGTTTTAAGAGGTAGAGAAAGGGGTGCAGTGAAAAAGAGATTTGAACATCTTCTAATCTACTCAGTTTCACCTCAAGCATTCAAAAAGGCAGGGTTCTCTACCTGCACATGGAGTCAAAATCCTAGAATTGAGACCAAGTCCCAACTCTAAGTCAATATGAAGATACCCAATACAAGCAAATGCTCAGAGTTCACAGGGACTCAAAGAACAAAGGTAAAAAGGAGAGAGTAGGGCATTTTGCAAGCAAACAGCTTTTATACCTTTTGCAGCAACTTTCTCATATGAAGATCTTGGGCTATATGCTATTTGTTTATATTGAAATAAGCAGCAGAGCATTTCATCTACGAAATGCTTTGGTGATGAATTATAAACAGGACAGGAATGGAAAGGCCAGTGGAACTCTTTTGTTGCTGTCAGATGATATATACAATATTTCCAGACATCAATTCTCTTGGAAAGTCTCCAATTTGGGAGATTATTTATTGGGGAGAGATGAATACTATTAGAAACAAATACAGTCGGGGAAAACTGTAGACTGGGAATGAACACTATTAGAATCCAATGGAGTCAGGAAAAGAGTATTACGATGTTTTTCCTCCTAAATTTAAACTATGCTGTCTGAATATGAGCAGAAAACAGAAAGGACGGTATGCAGAAAGCAGGCATTCGCCCTACCATCTTGATCCATTTGCTGTAAGAAAGCACCGGCTACATGCCGTAAGATCTAATTACCCGGAATTGCCTTTCCTGCCCCACAGCAATCATTCTGATGACAGGCTTCTCTGCACTGTAAAACAAGATGGGGAACCTGTGCTGTATAAACTGCCTCACGCGTCTTTCCTTTCCTCTGCTATCAGCCTCCCCATCTCATTTATTTTCCACACATTAATGGTAGCAGTCACCTTGAGCCGGTGATGCAGAGTAATTTTCACAGAAACCTTGATCAGAAACCATAAATCAGCCTGATGTGCTTTTATGGTCTAATAACATTCCGGTTGCTCCTACAGGCCTGTATGTAAAACTGCATTGCAGTGAGTCCTCTGGATTTTTTTTCCCCCTTTTCCTACAGCGCACGCGCCTGCGCTCTCCAGGGCTCTCCCCAACCCATCCCACCCCATCCCCCGCCCCTACCCCTTCTCTTCTCACTCTCTGCCTCTCTAGGAATAGTATTTACAGACACACGTGTGCATGGGCACTTTCGTCATGTGGATGCAGCTCATTTCTAAAGAAACCACATTTAAATGGCATTATAGATACTCCTCATGGTGGCAGGGGAGGCAAATTCTTTCAGGAGCATAAAATGATGCATTCATTGGGTTCTCAGTGCTGTATCTTAACAAATGAACTGTCTCTGACCCCAAAATAAAATAACTATTTGGGGGCTATTTGGTCTTTTAAATGATTCAATCATCATTATTATTTTTTTCTCATTAGGACACTGGATGCTACGCCCATGCAGACTCTGGCCCCATCCCCCGGGGCTGCACTGTGGCTCGGCGGGCTTAAAGCCGCGTCGTATCTGACTCTCTGCGCTATGGCCCACGGTCTGCAGTGCCCCTGACCACCTGATGGACTTGTGCTCCCACTACTCCCCAGGAGGCTGAGTGAATATGGAGCAATGGGATTAGCGGAGGCAGGGAGCAGATCAGTGTGTTTGTGGTAAGGGGTGTGGGGGGCTGGGTGAATGTGGCAGGGAAGCAGTGAAAGGGGAGTTGGGTTGGCAGCTCAGGGGGCTCTGCTGAGCCATGGGGTGCTGGGCATGTCACCAGGAGCTGACAGTGATAGTGCAGCTGGCAAAGAAGCTCCAGTGTCTACATGGACTGGTGTGGGTTTACAGGTAGAATTAGCAGTGCCTCTGAGTTAACCATACTGGGGTGACTCTGCCCCAGCCTGACCCAATAATCTAATCAGATCCCTGCACGTCAGCTCAGAACGAACAACAGCAGCAAAACAAATCCAGCTCAGGCCCGATCCACACCTCCTTCACCTATCTGACAGCCTGCCAGCTAGACATCCCCCGGGTGTGTGTCCCCATCTGAAGCATGCAGCGATTTCTGGTTTAACATGGTTCACAAATACAGCCTCTCATAGCTGTGTTTTCCTCACAATGGAAATATCTGCAACAGAAGCCAGTGTCACTCCTGCATTGCCACTTGGTGAATTAGTGCAAGAAATTAACAAAGACCATTTGACTCAACCTGAGAGAATGTCTAGCCTTGCTTTGGAAGTGAGGAAAGCTGGCAACGATCTCTGATTTTTCACTGCTAATGCATTGAGTGATAATTACTCCCCAGTAGGCCTACATAAATTCCAACCTTCTTAACTGGTGCTTCATGAATACACCAAGGGGAAAAAAGTACCCTGGGGCATTAATCAAATTTGCCAAGATACCACTCCTTGCTGGCTAAAAGATACATCTGCAATTATTTATACATATATCTATTTTCATATGTCTACTGACATTGCTCACGTGTGCACTCACGCGCACATTTGGCGTAACAACATGGCAAGCATTTGTAAGGACGCTCCAAATGTCAATGTAGGGGTCACTGCGGAACATGGATCTTGCTTTCATCTGTAGGGCTCTTTGTTTTCAACTGTAAATCAGGATGTCTAATTCCCTCATTTCACACGTAATGGTGATCAGGTTAGGCAGTGGCCAGCATCTGTTAAAATTTATTTCCTGTAGACTTAAAAACATGGTTTTGGTTTTGGTTTTCTAATCACCCGTATTTCAGGAAGCTGCAACCAGTCCTGTACCCCAAACCTTCAGTTAAAGCTCAGTATTGAATTTTTAGGAATTGACAGGCAATTTCTCCTTTTGCAATGGCCTGAGCTTTTCAGGCTTGCAGTAGCAAAGGCTAAATGTGAAAAGGAAATGGGGGTGAGCAGAAGCCCTTTCTCTCCACAGTGTCCACTGCCCTTCAACTCAGAGACCGGCATCTGTTGTCTGTTTAGGAGCTATTTCTAAACCCTCCCAGCTGGAGGCAATGTACACCAGACCAGTGGGTGGGAGCAGTGAAGGAATGCAGTAAGGAACAAATTCTTTTCAGATCAGCTGATTGGCAGTTGTGAATAATGCAGCTCTAGCACTAAAGTGAGAAAGAGCAGCTTCAACCTTGGCGCTCATTATTTTTCTGTAAGCCTTTTTTTTGCTAGGAACGTTTTTTCTCTTTCAAGTCTTAAACTATGTTAGCTCTTTATGATCCAGCCATTTGTCCAAAAGGGTGAACTATAAAGAACCTTTGTGGAAACCTCTAAGCTGTGGATGTGAAACGATAGCAAGAAACAATGGCATCCTCACACACTCTTCCCACCAGCACTGAAATTACGACGGAAAAAAATTTACCCTGTGGTTTCAATATATTCATTCTGCACATCAGACCTGAATGGCATTTTGAAAAAAAAATATTAAAGAAATTAGGTACATATGTGGTTTATATGTATGGCTACATAAAGAACACAGATCATCAAAAATGGGAAGAGGATATATGAAATGGTCATTTAGTGATTCTAAAGATATTTTCATTCTTGGCAGTCATGAGGATCCAGTCCACCAGAGTGATCTTTAAATCCTCTGACCTGGTTCTGAAAGGAAATTATCAGACTAATTACAGGCTGGATTTATTTCAAGTTGCTATAAAATAAACACAACATAAATTAGTCTTTTTACTTAATTATTTCTATGATTTAACAATAATAAATTTGTTCAATTATGACATTTATTGAGAGAAGGAATTTTTTTTACAAAATCATGTCTCTCCACATACTTCCATTTATTGTTTTATGAAAATATTTCTTTCCAAATTGTTTATTTTTATTCTTATAATTTTAAAATGCTGCTGTTTTTCTTATAAAATCAATAAATGTTTTAATAAAATACTAAGTGGCTAAACATATAATTTGTCTAAAAGAAAATTTGATCTCTCAGACCCTTCAATTGTTAAAAATAAGGGATTACCTAGCCTCAACGGTGTTAGTGGCAGTATTTGTAGAAAGAATTGATGTCTCCTCAGTAGAAAACCTTCCATTGCCCCCTTTTTTTTGCATCCTAAATTGTGAACCTTTATGAGCAGGAATTCTATCTCAGTTATCTTCCCACTCACCTCAACCTTTTTTAGAGCCTGACGCATATTTGGTATTCAATATGTGTGTTTTGAATAAATACATACATGAATAACAGTATATGTAGTTAATTGCCGGGATAATATACTAGGTATTTTTAAAGTATGCTAGTTTTCTTAATTATACAATACAATAAAATAACACATTTCTAGATATCTCACACAAGAAGCAATTTGGGAAAAAATATTAAACTTTTCTAAAACTATTTGCATACAATTTTGTGATACTGTGATTTACAATAAGAAATATATATTTGGTCCTTGTCCCATTTCTGGCACAGAACTTCCCAAACCCTTGGAATTTTCTAAGTGTTGAGAGTGGTATCTTTTGCTATATTAATGAACTGGCTTTTGGAAAGCACGTGCTTTCCAAAGTAGTTGGGGGCTGGTTGCCAATAGGGCCAACCATGTGATTTGAGGGTTGGAAATTTCAGTCCCACCCTCTGAGCTCTGGGGAGGGGAGAGGGGCTGAAGGTTGAGCCAGTTGCCAACGACCAACAATGTAACCAACCCCGCCTATGAAATGAAGCATCCGTAATAACCTAAACGGACACTGTTCAGAATGCTTCTGGGTTGATGAACACAAGGAGATATGGGGAGAATGGCATGCTCTGACGGCATGGAAGCTCCCTGCCTTTCCCCCATGCCTTGCCCTATGCATCTCTTCCATCTGACTGTTCTTGAGTCATTTCCTTTTATAATAAACTGGTGATCTAATAAGTAAAATGTTCCTGAGTTCTACAGCCACTCTAGCAAATTAATCTAATCTGGGGGAACCTCTCATTTATAGTCAGGTGCTCAGAAACACAGGTAAAACCTGGGCTTTTGACTGCCATCTGAAGGGGGTTAGTGAGGGGAGGGAGGTGGCAGTCTTGTAGGACCGAGCCCTCAACCTGTGGAATCTGATGCTATTTCCAGGTGGATAATGTCAGAATTTGAGTTGAATTCTTGGATGCCCTCCTGGTGTCCAAGAATTGTCCATCGTGCAGGGAAGCCCCCCCAACACACACACATTGGAATTGGATCCAAGAACCTAATTTACTTTGACCAGGCTCCTGTCTCGTAGGGTTGCTAAGGAGTTTAAAATCTCTAGTTTCTGTGGGCTAATGTGCAAATATCAGAGATGGCTCTGTACTTATTTTTAGTTTGTAGCTGATGTTTAGTATATTTTATAAGGCTCAATAGTCTGTCAATAAATAATTATTGAGCACTTGGTATATAACATAAATTTCCCAATTTGTGAAGAATGCAAGACACAAGAGACAATTGACTTAAACTCTTTCCTCTTTAAAAGACCCATCTGGGGCTTTAACTACCAGTTGGTGTCATACAGATGCTTCCACAGAAAATCTAGGAAGAAGTATTTGTTTCTTGAGGTTCAATGGTAGCACAGCCCCTGAGACTCTAGCTTTGATAGAGTCCTATCAATCTTCCACTCCAATCTCCTGGCCAAACTAAGCCTTTCCCCACATTCCTCTGTATACTTTGATGGTTCTAGTTTTTTGTTTTTTTTTTCTTTTTCCCCACATGCAAGATTATGTTCCTATCTTTTCTTGATGACATTCTACCCATCCTTGCAGGTGCATTTCAAATAATACCTCCCTAAGAAAGCCATTCCTGCTCCCTCAGCCAAATATGCTCCACCCCTCCCTCTGAGCTCTGAAGACTTCTCGTTACACACTTACACCTCATGCCTGTGGGACTGTGGTGCAGTCATGGTAGACGTTTGTTCTCTTTGGTGTTGACTGTCAATGTTGTCTTTTACATATCTGCCTATAATTACACACAGAGGAAAGTGAAGAATGACTCATAATATTCTTATGTCTACTGATAGCTACATTCTAACTCTGCCCCCTCAAACCAAAACTTTTGTCTTTGTTACAGCTAGTGTACATTCATTTTGTTTTTCCCTTTAGACTTTTCTAAGGACACTATTTTCTTTATTTTTCTGTTTTTCTGGAGCATGTATCACAGAGACTTGTACGTGACTGGGGCTCTAATAAAGATTTGAGTTTAAATAAATCAGATATAGTCTTTGTAGAGAATATCAAAGAGGTAGGACAAAGAAGACATCAGTTCTTCGATTATAAATTACTAACCAAGGACCTACTGTGGTGATTAGATGGTTAAAAGTCCAGGAATACATAGAATATAGTAAGTGCTTGAAGGGAAGAGGCTATCTAATAGCAGGAGGCAGGCTGATAACTCTAGGCAAATACAATTCAATGCCAATATCAAGATGTTGAGGACAAACACAGTCTTTTTTGTTTTTTTCACTTTTTAAAAGTACAGATTCCTGGATCTCCTCTCAGACTTTATGATACAAACATCTAGAGACAAAGGCCTAGAAATCTGTATTTATTCTTGGTCCCCTAAAATTGATTTTTCTGTCAAGGTTGAGAACCACTGTGATCACATCTTTGCTTGGCCCCTGTTTGAGACTCAGGCATTATGCACAGAAAATACATAAAATCCTACAGCAACTCTAAGTCTCCCTCCATGGACTCTTTGCTAACTTTTCTTACTATTTTCTGCTCAGGCCCATTTATACTCTTTTTAAAAAAAATTTATTATTTTTATTATTTTCCTTCAGATCTTTATTGGAGTATAATTGCTTTAAAATGTTGTACAGTTTCCACTGTATAACAAAGTGAATCAGCTATATTTATAGGTATATTCCCATACCCCCTCCCTCTTGAGCCTCCCTCCCACTCTCCCTATCCCACCCCTTTAGGTCATTAACAAGCACTGAGTTGATCTCCCTGTGCTATGCAGCAGCTTCCCACTAGACATCTATTTTTACATTTGGTAGTGTATATATGTCAATGCTACTCTCTCACTTGGTCCCAGCTTTCCCTTCCCCCTGTGTCCTCAAGTCCATTCTCTACATCTATGTCTTTATTCTTGTCCTGACACTAGGTTTACCAATACTGTTTTTTGGTTGTTTTTTTTTAGATTCCATATATATGTGTTAGCATACAGTATTTGTTTTTCTCTTTCTGGCTTACTTCACTCTGTATGACAGACTCTAGGTCCTTCCACCTCAATACAAATAACTCAATTTCATTCCTTTTATGGCTAATATTCCATTGTATATATGTCCCACATCCATGTTCTTGGATTGGAAGAATCAACATTGCAAAAATGACTATACTACCCAAAGCAATCTACAGATTCAATGCAATCCCTATCAAGTCACCAATGGCATTTTTCATAGAACTAGAGCAAGAAATTTTATAATTTGTATGGAAATGCAAAAGACCCTGAATAGCCAAAGCAATCTTGAGAAGGAGAAATGGAGCTGGAGGAATCAGGTTCCCTGACTTTAGACTATACTACAAGGCTACAGTGATCAAGACAGTATGGTACTGGCACAAAAACTGAAATATAGATCAATGGAACAGGATAGAGAGTCCAGAGATAAACCCATGCACATTACCTTTGACAAAGGAGACAAGAACATACAATGGAAAAAAGACAGCCTCTTCAATAAGTAGTGCCGGGAAAACTGGACAGCTACATGTAAAAGAAGGAAATTAGAATGCTTCTTAACACCATACACAAAAATAAATTCAAAATGGATTAAAGACCTAAATGTAAGGCCAGACACTATAAAAATCTTAGAGGAAAACATAGGCAGGACACTATGACATAAATGAAAGCAAGATCCTTTTTGACCCACCTCCTAGCATAATGGAAATAAAAACAAAAATAAACAAATGGGACCTAATGAAACTTAAAAACTTTTGCACAGCAATTGAAACCATAATCAAGACAAAAAGACAACCCTCAGAATGGGAGAAAATATTTGCCAATGAAGCAACTGACAAAGGGTTAATCTTTAAAATATACAAGCAGCTCATGCAGCTCAATATCAAGGAAACAAAAAACCCAATCCAAAAATGGGTGGAAGACCTAAACAGACATTTCTCCAAAGAAGACATGCAGATGGCCAACAAACACATGAAAAGATGCTCAACATCACTAATCATTAGAGAAATGCAAGTCAAAGCCACAATGAGGTATCACCTCACACCGGTCAGAATGGCTGGCCATCATCAAAAAATCTAGAAACAATAAATGTTGGAGAGGGCATGGAGAAAAGGGAACTCTCTTGCACTGTTGGTGGGAATGTAAGCTGGTACAGCCACTATGGAAAACAGCATGGAGTTTCCTTACAAAACTAAAAATAGAACTACCATATGACCCAGCAGTCCCACTACTGGTCATATACCCAGAGAAAACCATAATTCAAAACACAGTCTTTAATGGGAACTCATAGGGCCACATCTATTGGAATGGCTTTTAATTTATTCCACTCTTCTTTTCAAACCTTCTAAAAGTACTTCAGGCTCGTGAGAAACAGAGTAGAAGAGAATTATGAAAAAAAAAAAAAGAGAGAGAAATAAGGGAAATAATAAACGAAGGATGAGTGGGCAAAAACGACCCTGGAGAAACCTGCACACATTAAGTGTGTACATGGGGGACCCAGTGAGCCCAAGTACCGAAAGGCAAGCCTGTAAATCAGATTGTGTGGAAGGCACTCTAGGAGAAGGTTCTTTTCTCAGAACTCCGCAAGAACAGCTGAGCAGAGCAGCTACCGCACTGTGATTTTGCAACCCAGGTGTCAATATTTTCATCAGTTGCCAATAACAACTTGGAGTTGTGTGTCTATTCTCCATGAAGAGTTGATATGAAATTAAAGAGCACTGTTACCTTCCAAATGCTTTCAAATTCTACCTGAAAAAAGAAAAAAAGTTCCCTTCATTGCTTTGGTGATTAATTATCACCTTTTATGTGTGGTGTTCTGTTTAGGTTAATTTCTGAGCAGCCACAGCAAATTCAGCCCCATGCCCGATGCCTTGCTCATAGTGTCACTTAAGAAATAACTGTTGAAAAAATAAATAAATGAATGTGAAGATGAGACATGCCAGCCTATTTAAAGGGGTGACCAATACATTTTCCAGCTCAGGACAGTTCAGGTTGTAGGATAATGGAATTCAGTGTTCTTTATAATTCACCTAGCAGTCATTGTGATCCCAGGCAAGTGGGCATATGGCCATTTCTCAGGATGAATCAGACCACATTTTAATAGTTCCGGCAGTTCAAAGTGGAATGGATTTATTTCAAGAGGCTCAAGAAAACCTCATTTTGAAGGCTCTAATAAAAAGTAAGGATGATAAAGAACACTGTTTTTCATGATAAGGAAAACTCTGCCTTTCAAGAGAGACATCATAATTTCTTCTAATTATAAGAAAAATGTTGCTGCCTTGAGTGATCTTATTCATGTGTACAGCCAAAGGGATTTTCTGCATAAAAGAATAATTAGGTTCCATCCATTCATACTAAAAAAAAAAAAAAAAAACAGCTATCTTTCTTTTCTTTTATACCTTTTCCCCCTCATATTCTTTGACCTCTACTCTGCTGAATCTTTTATATGTCATGGAAGGAAGATTTAGAGGGGCTTTGATTTCTCCAGTTCCTTTGGTGGCTGGCAGTGTTTGCTGTGCTGAATTTGGAAGTGCCTAATTTGGGAGTTCTGTTCATGTCGGGCTGTAAACTGATCAGATTTCATTTTATGTGTGAAGATCATTTTCTGTCGGTGAATTTAAACATTTTATTTGCCTGAAATACACAGTACATAATGCAGTGCGGGCTTTTATTTAGGAAAGCTCTTTAGCAACTTCGTTTTAGAGACAAAGGACATTCTGGGAAGCTTACTCTTTAACCATATGAATAGTTACAGAGAATCTGGGGTCACCCCACAGTTCTGAGATGGTGACTGCAATCACATCTGGAATTGCTGCATTATAAAGGAAGGTGTGTAAGGAAGACAGCTGAGCACAATTAGAACTTTTCATTGACCTGATTTGTGTGGTCCATAATTCTCAATTGCGTAGATAACTGCTGTGAGAGGAAAGATGCTCAGCTGTAATGGAATTAATTCAACCCAAAATGTCAGCAAAGTAGAAGGAAGGACTGCTCAAGTTTATAGTGAATGATAATATTGTTTGAACCTTCTGAGAGATTAGAATTTGTTAGACTTCAAAATGGAATACGATCTTTGGCTTTAAAATAGAAAAATCAATGATAAATATAGACAGAAAAAGAAGTCTTAGGGATTAGATTTTTCTAAGAAAGTTGAGTGGCTTTTTGAAATAACGATAATAGCTACAATTTCCTGACGGCTAATTCTGGGACAGACCTGGTTTTCGGATTTTAAGAACATTATCTGCACTCCATACAGCAGCCCTGGACAGTGGAGAAACTGAGAGGTAAACAACTGATTGGCCAAAATCACATGCTCAAAAACTGGTGGTCAGACTTCACTTCTAAGTGGTTTTACATCAATATTCTATCAACCTGGCACTGAAAAAAATTAGGATTTTTTTTTTTTTTTCCTTATAGAGAGTTTTATCACATGAGCTAGACACTACCAAAGAGAGAGGCAATAACAAGTTTATTTTGGGTTGAGGGCTCTTTGAAATGATAACTGCCTAAGATCAGTAATCGATTGGGTCACATCTAGTTCAGTCATGAAGATGACCTATGCATTTGCTTGGACAGGGGTGACTTCTAACCAATTGTTGAGGAGGGGAGATCCTTCCTTTCACAGCTGTCCTTTAAAATCTTTTATTCTTCCATTGCACTAATTTTTTTGTCTTATTAACTGTCATCTGTAGAGTTTCAGGGGCTATTCCTACCACATCAGAAAAGGGACATGAAATCATTTTGTGCACAAAAAGCACAATACCTACTTAGGCAAGAAGGTAATAGCCTTAATGTGCCCGTGTGCTGTGCTTAGTGAGACAGCATAGCATGGCCCTTGAGAGCAGGGACTTGAGAGCCACATCAGCCTCAGATGCCTGTTATATATATACAAGTATGATTTTGGACAAGTTATTTAACCTCCTTATGCCTCAGTTTCTTCACCTGTAAAATGGGGGTGATGATAAAAAATAGGGCCTATGTCATAAGCTTCTTGGGAGGATTAAATGAGTTCATATATTTAACTGATAAGAACATCGAAGGCATATAACACAATGTCAGAGTAAGAAGGATACAAGTATAGGCAGAGTATTCCAGGTAATCCTTATCATATCCCTGTAGGAAGGTTATGTTTTATTTATTTCACAGATTAGTAAATGAGTCTAACAGAGATTAATTAACTGGTCCATAGTCACTCAACTTGTAAGTATTCAAACCTCAGTAAGTCGAGGTCCTAAGCCAAACTGGGATACAAACCCAGGCTGTGTGATGTGTGGTTTTACTCCTTATATTCCTGGTTGAGGAGAAGTTTGCTTTTATGGTTTTAATATATCCAATATCAGTATATGAATATAGTCATATATGATATGATATACATACATGATATTGTATGCTGACCCTATGGCAGGCAAGAGTGCCAGCTTTACCGAATGTCACATAGCCCTTGTCCTATTATCCACACCTTTCATAGTGGGGTGATGAAGTACACACCCCCTGATCCCAGACTGCCTGGATTTGAATCCCTGCTCTTCCACTTACTCTCTGTATACTGGCAAAGTCATTAAATTTCCTCATGCCGTAGTTTCTTTATAAAATAGAGATAGTACCAATAATCTTTGTCACAGAATGTGATCATTAAATGAGTTTACATATTTAAAGGACTAGACCTTGACACACAGTAAATGATTCATAATGTGTATTATTATTATCATTATTACTTCTATTGTTATTCTTCAATGATTTCAGATCAGGAGTTTTAAGAAGCCTTGGTCGACTATGCTAAGACCTCTAAAACAATAACAACAGGAACATGAGAGAATTAAACAATGTTCCATGGCTGATAACCTGAAAGATTATAAAAGAAGGAGGGAGACTTAATCCTGATAAGGTTAGGATCAACAGCTTGTTCATAGGATTATTTTATGGCTAAGAATTGCCATTCATTTTCAAGAGTCTTGGGTCTCTTCCCTCTACCAGAATTTAAAATAGCACACAATTCAGTTGGATCAATATATTGATATTTGCAGGGAATTTTTCTGGACTTTTTTCAAGTATATTTAAGGGGAATTTCAGATTCTCTACAGCTAATCAAAGAAGTGGTTATGAGTTGGGAGATGAGGGAGAGAAGAGGTGATAGTGTATCTAAGGGGAAGGTAAACATCCTTGGAGTTTCCTAGTAATGATAAAGATTGGCTACCTACCCACTCTAGATGTGTGAAACTAAATATTCCTTGCTCTTCTCTTCACCTCTTTCTCCTGCCCAGCAGTATTGCCTTTTTTCTCCCTCTAGCTTTTTGTATAGCCTAACACTCTCCTCTTGTACAAGTCAGAAAATTAGAATATATTCTTAATCTTTTCTTCCCCATATGATCAAGTCTTCTCCACTCGTGAAGCTTTACTCTGTACAGCCTCTCCTTTCACACCATCATTACTTTAGATCAGGGCCTCATTAGGTCTCACCTGTCACTGCAGTGATCCTCCCTCCCCTTCTACTCTTCCTGCCTCCAGTGTTGCTCTACTCCAAAGGACATACAAAGTTAATTTTACCCTCATTGTGTGGAACCTAGTACTTATATTTCCATGGCAAGATTTCCATCTATGGCTCAATCTCTGGACTTACTCTTGTCTCTTCCTCCCTCTCTCCCACCATTCTCCATCCCTGAACAAATGCAAACCAATTGTGTTAAAATCCTGGTGATTTCTCAAATAGGTCGATACTTTTGCCTTTGTCATTGCTGCTCCTTCTGTCTGGAATATACTCAAGAACCTCCACATCTACTCATAAATGGTCACCTAACTCCTCCTAATCATCTTTCAAAACCCCATATGCTATCACTTCCTCTAAGGAGATATCCCCGATCCCCTCAGCCTCCACTAGGTACATCTACTAAATCTTCAAACCTTATCAGTCCATATAGTAACTATTTGACCATCTTTCTTTCTAGGAATGCAAACCTCTGAAACTCAGGTATTAGATATTTCCTCTCTGTTTCTTAGGACCGAGCACATGTCTTTCACGGAATAAATGCTCAATAAATGTTTGTAAACTAATTAAGATCCACAGCAATAAAAAATTTAATCTTAAGTCTCTTTGCAAGTGAGACTTTTGTAGGCAATTCAAATAATTAAATAGCAATAAATTAACATTTTTCTGGTTGTAAGTTTGGAATGTCTAAAGTGTTCATATACAATATCAAAAATAAAACTTTGTCAATATCTCCTATGAGTAAAGCATAGTGCTTAATATTTTATATTTTTAAAGAACTTTCTAGTTTTCAAAGTGCTGTAACATGCATTATCTTTGAGGTTCATGACAACTGTGAAGTAACACAGGTATTATCCTCATTTTACAAATGAGAAAACTGAAGCTTAGAGAACTGCCATACATAAAATCACTCACACAGAAGTGAGGTAATTTGAAACCCATTTTAGGACTCTAAAAATATAAACATTTAAGCCTTTACTACATGCATGTATTATTTCCATTGTATCATACTGCTCTCACATTACTTACAATCAAGCTGTGGAAAATATAGAAAGAAGTAAAGTATATTAATTTACAGAGAAGCGCCAGGAACTTTATGTGTATATTCTAATTCAGTCCTCAAAATAGCCCTGGCAGATAGGAATTATTAATCCATTTTACAGATATAGGAAACGAAATCAGAAAGGATAACTTGCTAAAGGTCGCAAAGTTATTAAGTAGTAAAGTCAGATTTTAAACTGACATTTGCCTCACTCCAAAATTCAAAGATGCTTAATACAAAGCGGGGATGGCCAGCAGGCCAAGGAAGCATGAGAGCCTTGAGTTTACTCTGGGATAGTATTCATATCCAATGAGTTTGATCTGGTACATGGAAGGGACCCAACACTAGGAGGTTTTTTTGGGAAGAACTTGAACGTAGCTTCATCCCAGCAGAAAATAAATGGACTGTAGCAGGACTCCAGTCATTAGCTGGTAAAAAAAAAGGAAGTGTACCCAGTCTTGTCTGAAAAGGGGCTTGTTAAGTAAGGGCTTACCGACTTTCTGGGCACCAAAAAAGTGATCTTAAGTTTTGGCGCAGGGTAACCATCCAAGCAGGGAACTGGAATGGGAAGCAGGAACTAGGACAGGAGAAAAATCACACATCAAAGGCACACAGGGAAGGGGGGTGGAGGAAGATACAGCTCATCTTGCTGAGATAGACTTCTCTTTCTCTGCACAACCTTCAAGTTTTCTTCTATCTTTATTCTCAACCCTCATGACTTCATTAACCATCGCTATGTTGATAACACCCAGCTGTTATAGTTCAGACCTGTCTGAGCTCAGACTCATGGCACCACTGCATGATGGACAGCTCCACCTGGATATCTGCAGACACTTCACACTAAATGTACGCAAGTTGAACTTACCATATACTGCCTTCATAAAACCTACTTTTCATATAAACTCTGTTTCAGTAAAATGTAGCACCATTTACTCATTTGCTCAGGCAAGAAACTTGAGTATTATTCTTTACTTATACATCTCATTAATTTTCCCTCACCCTTATCCAATCCCTTAATCTTACAATATATATAAAACAGATGACTAAGAAAAAAAAATATCAAATTGTACAATTTAAATATATGCAGTTTATTGTATGTCAACTATATCTCAATAAAACTCTTTTTAAAGGGAGAAAAAAATCTTACTATTCTGGCTCTTGAATAACTCCTGAAACTGTCCCGTCACTTCTGCTACTCCCAGGGCTCAGGCTTTTGATACCTCTAGACTAGGTTATTGCCTTCAGCCTTGCTCATCTCCACACGGTGCTTCACAGTGAACTCAGAGTTATTTCTGATGTGCCCATCTGGCCACGTCTTTCCTGTGCTTTAAACCTTCCATGTATTCTCTGTTGCTCTAAGGATGAAGTCTGACTTCTTTAGCGTGGGGTATAAGGGTTTTTCTGATTTGGCCTCTGCCAACATTCTCACCTCACAGCCTACTCCCCTCCCAAAGAGTTTAGCCATATCCTCGATGCTCCAGTGAAGCATTTTAAAGTCCCTGAAAGACTTCCCTGACCCTTCCCCTCCACAACTGGGTTGGGTATCCTTCATATTCCTATAGCATTGTCACATTTACCTCAACATAGCACCTGCCATATTTTATTAAAACTGTTTAAATTTTATCTACTCAGTGAACTCTAAATTCTTTAAAAGAAGGAATGATGTATTTTCACTGTTGTTTCCCCAGAACCTCTCAAGGCAGTTGGCATATAAAGGTGATCAACCAACATGAGATGAATTAATGAAATGAGTCCCAGGGGAATCATCCTAGCTGGAGATCATGGGCCAGTTCTAAAGCCACTGTTGGTAGGAGGATAATGAGTCTCATGACAGACCTGGTTCTAACTGGCTCTGGACCTTATACTATACCTGTAAGTTGAAGATGTTCAATACCAGCAACTGGCCAAAGATGCACAGTCAGGCACAGATGATTTTAGACCTAAAGCTGGTAACTCTGACCTAACGTCAGACTTTTCTTCCTTTGTGTTCATCCCTAGAAAAACTAACACAGAGCCCTGCCCCTTCTTGGGGTCTTGGTCTGTGCGGAATCTTACAAGCTTGCTCAGACTACCTTCCCTTGGCCGCCTCACCCTTTGTAATGAAAAAGTTCATAGGCTGGAATAAAGGAAGAGATGGTGTTAGCAGATAAAATTATATAAATTTACGGATCTCACAGGATTTATTTTACTTGAATAACTTTCATTATTCTCTTTGATTCTTGAATAATAAATTAGTAGGCTCACTTAAAAATACCAGATTAATATTTCTAGTTTTTTAGTGGACCATACATCCAAAAACCTACTTTGGTACATACAAAGCATCATGGAGAAAATCCATCCATTGGCACTGGGTAGCTTCAGAGTTTCCTTTTCTGCCACATAATCCCTTGGCTGTTCCTTTGATCAGCAGCACAAATCCTAATTAAGGTTTCATCTGATAATTTGATTTCACGATAAAGATCTATTCTCAGTCAGGAGCTTTGCCTCCTTAAATTCCCGAGGTTAATGAAAATCACTAATCCAATGGATAAACAGGCAATGGGAAAGTCAAATCATAACTTTCATGTTTTCAAAAATACTGTGACTTAAGGGTTTTTGGAGGCTCTTACAACGAAGAGAGATTGAGATGCAAATTTCACTGAGAGGGAAGAGAAAACTTCCTAAGTGGGAAAGGAAATTATGTAAATGACATTGCTGTTTTAAAAGTACAGTGCTTTCTAGTGCCACAAATCTCACAGGTGTTGAGGTAGTTCCCTCCCTAAATGACAGGAGAGGACAAGAAGGTGAAGTTGAACCCCGCAGAAAAAAAAAAAAAACACTGCAATGGCTTCTGAAAATGAAAACTAAATTCTTGCTTCACATCTACTTATGTGGCCCCTGAGTTTCTGGGCAGGTCCCTCAACTCTGAGTCTAATCAATGTCAAGTTCATCAAGAAAAGGTCACTTTCTTTCATCAAGAAAGCAACAACGAACAAACTTGGGAAGTAAACTAATGGATTTTTCTTTTCAGAATCCTGTTAGTTCTGGGAAAATTCCAAAAGACTTTTACAACATTCCCCAAATGGCCTGAGCTAATAGCAGAGTTCAACATATTAACATTCAGCAGGATGAATCCATATTTATTTCATGAAATTTAATTATACACCAAAAGAAAAAAAGAACCAAGAGGGACATAGAAGAGATAATACCAATGCACTGAGAAAACAGGGAAAGGAGAACAGTTGCATATATAGCTGAGAGATGGCAAGAAACAGAATAAAAGAGAAGCAAACTTTAAATGTGCCTATGGCCACTTATTCTTAATACTGCTATGAAATACTGGAAATCACCTCCTGAATTTAAGGAGAATCTGTTCTATGTTTGCTTTATATCATCTAATTATAACAAACCATCTGTGAAGAAAAACAGACATACAACACACATGCACAAACATACCCTCAACGTCCAGATAAAAAGTAAACTAAGTCTGTGTTTGTACGCTTTACCCAGAAGGTCACTGGTTCTCATTTTCCTAATCCTCATAAGAATGTCCATAGATAATTCCAAATCATTCATGGGAAAATGTTTGGTTTTTTTGTTTGTTTTCTTTTGAGCGGAGTGGCTGGGAAAATAGGATAAAAAAGTACAATTTCTATTTAGAACTAAAGAAAGATCAGTAACATGGCAAAGCCGCTGCCTACTGCCAGCCCTCAGGTATGCTTTGTGAAAGAAGTTTATGTCTCAGGGCTATTTTGAAGTGAATGCAAATCATCAGTCATTGAAAAATCTAATACTAATTGAATCTCTTGTCAAAATGTGCAGTTAAGAATCTCACTGCTTCCCTATTTAAAGACAGTGGCTGTCTCCTAGCAAGGTAAAGGAGGAAGGATATCAGGAGTGTAAGACGTGACCCAATAATGAAAAGGAATTTATTCTCATCGTTGCCATTCTCCAAGCTGAGAAACAGATATCACTATGACCTTGAACCTGAAAACAAGCGAGGGGTGTGTGTGTGTGTGTGTGTGTGTGTGTGTGTGTGTGTGTGTTTGGAGGGGACGGGGAGAGTGTATCCATACACACCTTTTTGAGCCAAACATTTAGGGTTCTGTCTTTCATGGAAAGACATCCACAACAATTTTCATTCACATAACACATCCAGAAGTTTAACTCTCTCTTTTAAAAAGGTGGCTGTATTTGTCTTTCTTTCTTTATCAGATACAGTCCAGGGCCCATCTAAACCTAAATGACTTAAATCACGTACAGTGGACTCTAAATAGAGTACATCTAAATGCAAAGTGGTTACAGGAATAGAACGATTGGGTTGTATAATAGATTCTTCATTTCAATTGAGAAGTAAACAACTCCTGTGTAAATACCAGCTCTGTGAGAAACATCCCCCCCCGCCGCCCCAGTAAAAACTGCTTACATTTTAGATGCAAGAACATTTGCAGATTGAAGAACTTTTGTAAAGTCCAAACTACCAATAAAATTACCTGTGTATGGGTATCAGAATAAAGTGAAATAATGAACATTTACTGAAATTTTTCTATAGACAAAACACGCAGCTGAGGTGGCTAAGAAAGCACAGTACAGTGTCAGCAATGTCAGTCCTCTAATGAGACAAGTGTCTGTTCTAAGGCAAACAGCATTCCTAGTTACTGCAACAACTATACAAATAAAGGGGGAAAATATAGCACATAGCACACTTGTTAAGTATACACACATACACACATCCAAGCTACATAACTGAGAGGCTAAATGGTATAGTGTCTTACGGTACAGCCTTGAGCCAACTGCATGCATTTGAATCAGCTCTATGGCTTTGTAGCTTTGTGATCTTCAGCAAGTTATTTAACCTTTAAGCATCTCAGTTTCCTCATCTATAAATCAGATACAATAATAATATCTATGACACGAGAGTGTTATGATGCATAAATGAGTTAATCCATGTGAATTGTTTATCTCAGTTCTGGCATATGTAAGCACTGATACTATTATCATATACTCGCAGCAAATACCATACACACAGACATAGATGATATGCATACACACCATTTGCGAAAGCATCTAGGGCAGCACACCTGTTTTGCAGAGGTTAAATCTAGTTAGAAAAGAGATGCTATAAAGACATAGGCATTAAAGCAGGGAAGTCTAAATTTAAAAATAAAAAATACCAACAGTTAAAGATGGTGGACTGAAGTCTTACATCTATTTCTGTACCCTCCCCAAAATTCATTAAAACGAGTGTAAAGTACTTCTAAAAAATACTAATCAACAAGGACAAAGAGAAATAGAAGAAGAGACAAGGTATCTGTGTAAGTAGAAACCAACAAGAGCAAGCCAGCTAATGCTGCAGAACTCCAGAAAAATTCCAAAGTTGAGAACACTAGGGAAGTATGTATAAGGAGCAATAGGATCCCTCCTTTCTCCTCCCCAATACTTGCAAACAGGTGACAAGCCCTTTGCTCTTTTCCCCCTTAGCATGCGCGCGCGCGCACACGCACGCGCACACACACACACACACACACACACACACACACACACACACACACACACACACACACACACTCTCACTCACTCACAAGGCAAAATGGAACCAGAAAAAGCCAGAAAAATAGAGCCAGAGAAGCTGTGGACTTAGCACATCAAACGTACTGCAGGGCAGGTGAAATGAGGACTGAAAATGGGGATCAAATCAGTCTACATATTGAATCATGAGCTTCATAGCTCCCTACACACAATCTTACCCTCATCATCCACAATCCTGTTCCCAGGCTTATACCCATAGGTGGGAAGTTATAGGATCCCTCATTCATGAAGTGAAATTGAAGATAATGCTGTTAAGAAGTCCTCCAATGAAATGGGAAAATTCAGTTGGTAGAAAGCTCTAGGGACCAGCATGGAGCTTCCCATCAGTTCTGAGTCCCTCATTTTCAAATATAAATAGGGAGCCAGGTTTCACCAGTTAGTTGAAGAATGCCTCTACCAGGTATGAGACAACCATACTAAAGAAACTTGGATAAAACAGCCAAGGCAAGGAGTAGGAAAACCTTTAGAGAAAGTATAAATATTTTCAGAGTGATTAGTAAAGATATTTCATTTGTGAAACAGTAACAGGAAACTGGGTACATGGAAGACAAAACAAAAAGCCAAACACAAAACTAGGTAATTTTGGAATTAGAACCTGAGGATTAGTAGCGAATGTATTCAGCTGGCACTTCCTCCTGGGATATCAAAATCACAGTCCACAAAATGCACACCCTTTCTTCTCCTTAACCCCCATGCATAGAGCCAAAAAAGTGGGGATGCAAAGATCTAAATCACAACATCTGCCCTAAAGATTCTGGAGAGCTAAAAATACTCTTACATGTACCTCCAAACAAAGGGCTTCCATCCTAAGGCAAGGGTAGAAATACATTTTAAGTGACGAGAAAATTAGTAGACTTCTTTCTCTGCAAAGGACAGAAACCCAACTCTTTAAGCAAAGAGGGGAATGCTTTAGGGATAAAGCAAGGAGACATTGAATGGTACGAACCTGGCAGCTCCCATTAGCCCATGTGCATAGCTGTCCCTAGAAAATGGGTAGCAGGCAATGTTAGATGTTTATTTCAATGACAAAACAGGAAGGTATACTTTTCTGTTTAAAACAAGACAGTAGCTGTGTCAAAGTGAGAACTATCACATCATAGAATGTGATTCAGGTGTCATCAAAAAGTAATAATTAAAACTGCTATACTTGTCATTGCTTAAATACTTTATACTTGTTGGGGGGAAAACTTGACTTCAATCAATTAAAATGAGTTTTTTCATGTAAACTGGTAAAAGAAATATTGCCCTGGATAAGATGACTTTATTCAAGACTGTTGCAATAGGAGAGACATAATGTTACAGGGGAGACAGATTGAACTCAACCCCACTGACAAAAGGCAAAAGGAGTTTTTAAGTGTGAGGGTGAGTTAGCGGAAAAGCACTGGATGAAGTTGGCAGCGAGGCTGGTCAAAGTGTTTGCTAACTGGCACTTACTGAAGTTAGGTTCCTACCCTCCCACACAGACTGGACGTGAGCACTGTCTTTCTTGATTACATTTGAAAGGGATGGCTCCCAGGTCCTTGAGGAAGACATTTCTGGATTGTAAAACTGGCAAGAGGCTGGAACAAGATTTACATCTCAAAGGGTTAGGAAAAGAACTCACAATTTGTTTCCTAAACTAAATGCTGAAAGAAAAGGGAGGTGGGGCCTAAAGTCAGGAAGAACCTATCTGAAATTCAGTCAAACTGACCACATCAAGACTGTCTTAGTCAACCTTAAGTATGAAAAGTTAATAATTCCCTTTATTATAAATAAAGTGGAAAGAGCATGGCATTTGGAATAAAAAGGGCAAGGGGTTCAAATTCCAGATCTTTATTTCACCAGTTGTGTGAATCGCCGTTCAGTTATAGTGAAAACAAATATGATGAATTAGATAATGCATGTCGAGTGTTTAGCTCAGATCCAGACATACAGCAAGAATTCGTTAAGTGTTAGACCTTGCTATTCTTAAAATGAGACTGAACTTAGATCCAGCAAAAATTTCTGGTGTTTCCTGATATGATGCACTGAAAAGAACACAATTTCACCTCTTTGATATTTCTGAGAAAACATCAAACAAATCCAAATTAAGAGATGTTTTTTAAAATAACTGACCTGTACTCTTAAAAATTATCCACATCATTAAAGAAAGAATGAAGAACTCTTTCAGATCAAAGGAGCCTAAAGAGACATGATAGATAGCACATGATCTGAGCCTATGATCTGAGATTTTCTTTTATTGTAAAGGACATTATTTTGACAATTGGCGAAATCTGAAACAGACCTGTAGATTAGCTAGTAGCATTTTAGCACTGTTAATTTTTTGATATGGATAAATTTTATGGTGATTATATAAGAGAATAAGCTTGTTTTTAGGAAATATACACTGAATATATAGGAGTAAAAGGACATCATGTCTTCAACAAACTCTCAAAAAGTTCATAAAGAAATAATATGTATATGGAGAGAGAGAAAGGAAGAGAAATATGGAGAGCAAATGTGGTAAAATGCTAACATTTGGGGACTCCAGGTGAAGATTACACAAGGATTCTTTACTCTATTTGTGGTAGCAGAATAATGCCCCCTCCTCCCAAAAGATGTCCATGTCTTAATACTAACGTGGTTATGTTAACTAACATGGCAAATAGAATACAGCAGATGTGAATAAGTTAAGGATCTTGAGATAAGACTATCCTGAACTATCCACATAGGCCCAATGTAATCACGAAGTATCCTTACAAGTGAAAGAGGCGGGCAGGACGGTCAGAGAGAGATTTGAAGATGCTACACTGCAGGCTTTGAAGACATGGGAGGTGGCCATGAGCCAAGTAATGCAGGTGGCTTCTAGAAGCTGGAAAAGGCAAGAAAACAGATTCTCCCTTAGCTCCTCCAGAAGGAATGCAGCCCTGCTGACACCTTGGGTTTTACCCTGAGACTAAATTTGTGGTTTTTGTTACAACAACAGTAGGAAATGAATATACTATTCTTACAACTTTTCTGTAAGTCTGAAATTATTTCAAAAAAAAGTTCTTAAAACACTGATGGTAGATATTTCTTAAAAAGAGAGCATAATCTTTTAGCTGTTTTGGTCTAAATGTTCAGAGGTGGGATTTGAGTTTAAAATCATGGCATACCCATAAAAACTAAAAAGTAATTACACCAGAATCTCAGTAGGCAACTCAATAAAAGTCTACATTGACATGTAGCACTGAGCATGCTTCACAACTATTTTTAAATTTATTTTAATGTAAACTAGCATGCCTAAGATTATGGACAATGAACACTGCCATTCTAATTAGCGTATCAGACATATTTGTAACTATCTCATTATATGTTTTCTATTCTTTCAAAAAATAAATCATTTGGGATAAAGTCCCATTTTACTATTACCAAATTTCTCCTCCCTCTTCTCCCAACCAAACTTTTTTATTTTTATTTTTTTTAATCAAAGCTGTTCTTTACGGCACCAATTAAAACAGAGCAATTTCTTACCCTCTATTTTCAACCAAACAGGGGAGATGAGATAATCAAAACTGCACAGATGAATACTAAAGAGATAAACAGACACAAGGGTAAAATAATTGTTTCAATGTGTTAAAAACATATAATGACTCAGAAGTTGAGAGTAAATTCTTGATATTAACTGGGCAGGGTTTTTAAAAAATGTTAGCTTTGACCTGTGACTTGAAACAGATGAAGAATGTGGCTTAGCATCGATTAAGATGGTAAATTGGTGAAATATATATAAGCCTAGAAAAAGGCTGAGAGGTCACTGAAAGAACTGAGTTTAGGAGAAGATAAGGTTAGCTGATTCTAGGGTTTTACAGGCATATATCCAAAGATAAAAGCAAATATGGGGTGGGATTAATACCAAAAAAGACTTAAAATTTAGAAGTCAGGATTGATTTAGAGGTCAATGGGAATTTAAATCCTACAGATTATTTCAGCTTCTGAAATCATATTGAAGTATTGACAGCACTGGGCAATTTCATTTGTAGTAAAAGTCTAAATGGTTTAGTTGTCATTTTGCTGTTCTTTCCCAGAGCCAAGCTAATTACCTATTAATTACAGGGGACTGAAATGAACGTATTTACCAAATTGGTTTGCGCAGAGTAGCAGGCAAGAAAAACAACAGGCTACTTCTTCCTTAGTGTGCGCTTCAACTCTATCATGCTGAAACCTGGACAGGTTCTCAATGGTGCCAGCGACCTCTGAAAATAACCTTGGCCCCGAAGAGCAAATGTGAGCTTGAACATTTCAGCTTTCTATGGGGGTGTTGGAGTCTTTGTTGGTTTAGGCTGGACCCTTGATATTATTTAACATAGTTTATTGTACATAATTAGATTCTAATTTCTGGAGAGAGAGACATTTATTTTCAGCACCGAATTGGTAATTCGAGAGAGGGTAGTTTTAAATCCAGCGTGAGCGTTTTTCATGCTGTATACTAACATACTTTAGAGGTAATTGTTTCTACTGCTTTTTAGGACACAGCTTGATGAATAAAATAAATTTGGAAAAGGAGAGACACAAAATGCAGAAATATAGACCATTAAAAAGCTTATAAACCCACAACAAATACTTTAATTACATTGGATGAATGTAAATCATGAATGCCGAGCAGCTGGATGCTATGAAAATGTAAATGCAAACTAATCAGTGGAAGTCGAATAAAGCTGGAAGCGGTATAAATCAAAATATCCATTGGGGAAAGCAGAGGGGCTGCCATCAGGCATTTTTATATAACCACGTACTGGACATTCCAGCACATATAGAGACACGCATATAAGATAATAGCAAGATTCTGGATGGAGCATCAACTTTAAAATGGCTCTGTGGATTCCTTATTTCCATAATGAGCTTACTCAAAATGTGTGCCTGATTTAATTTTTATGAAGCCACTAAGCCACCCTAGCTATTTTAATGATTTGGCTGGACTTGAAATTTAAAAATTGACTTTTCCTGGTGGTACCCTGAACTGTGCAAAGTGAACAAAGGGAGGAAGGGGCAGGGTTTCGGGACATTATCTCATTAGCACACCTTCAGTAAATGCTAGTCACAAGGGGAATCTAAATAAATAGGAAGGTTAACAAAATTCTTGTTATCCTCTCCTGTGTCATTTTAACCTGCAACACAACTTCCAGTTCTTCAAAACCCAAACGAGACCTTAACTATGAGGCCCTCTCTCTAAAACCTTGCCTCTCCTCTGCTTTTTAAGTTTAAACCTTCACCCTTCCATCAACACAGAAATCTACTTCCTCCTTTTCCTGGTACAACCGAAGCAGATCTTTCCTCTTAGCAGTCCCTCAGCCCTGGCTGAAAGATATAATGAGTAAGAATAAAAATAAGCAGCAAAACCTGTTAGATTTCTGCCTTTTAACGTTCAGTGCAACAAAAATCTTTCCCTCTACATTTCTGCAGTACTTACACAGCCTAGTGATTCCCAAACCTGGCTGGACATTAGAGTCATCTGGGAGACTTTGAAAATTACAGATGTTTGGACCCCTTCCATTAGAGATTTTGTTATCAATTGGTCTGTTGTAGGGCTTAGAAATCAGACACATGTTTAAAATTTTCCTATGTGATTCTAATGTGTCCTGGAGTTGAGAAAACTACTTCAGGTCTTGTGTCTTAAAGCCATGTTTACGAAAAGTATCTGTTTGCAGCACATTCCAGAAAAGAGAAACTTCATCTTCCTTCTGATTTCCTACCAAGGAAAGAAATCTCTCTCTCTGCCCAAGACCAAATGCTTTATCTTTGCTTGTTTTTCTGGCAAACAGGCTTGGTCCCCTACTCCTAAAATGACTGCCGCCTTCTGTTTTTTTTTGCTAAGCACATCAGTATCTAGAGACTCAGCCATAGATGCTTTGATATCTAACTATCACAAGTCATACCTACGAAATGTATTTCAGTACCTGCAGACACTTATTACCACAATGGTTTTAGGGGTCTGGCTCAGGCTTCCCCTGGGCCACTTAGTTCATAAATGCTGATAATGATGAAAGATTTGAGGATGCTTTTCATCTCTCCTCCCTTCTAGAGCTCTGACCATTAGGGTTTCAAAATTTTTATTAATAAGCAAGGGAATGCCTTGTAACTCTATAACTGCTGTGCTTTTGTTAAATTTTGCTGGACCAAGAAGCTTAATCCTAAGGTTGTTATGAAGCCTTATCATTATTTTGAATCTAAGTGTCTACTTAACATTGGAACATGCAATAATATGGACCACAGACCTCCAGAGGGCAAACTCTGGGCCCTGTCTGGACATGCAGACTCAGGAGGGCAGGAAGTAGCCATAGGTACCTGGGCAAAGGAGGTAAAAGAGCAGGCAAGCACTCCCATTGGCCCTTAAAGTGGGGACCATGAGCACTGGTGCAGTGTGGTTCAGAGAATACCCTGGACTGTGACCAGTCACACCAGTCACTCCTTCTACGGGAAGGAGTCTGTAAGGGCTAGACTATTAGCAGAAGTTTCCTCCTGTGTGGGCTAAGATGAAAAAGTAGAGGAACAAGGAACCTCCTGTCTTATACAGTGGACAGCCAGGATTTTGAAACACGATGAAACACTTGACACACTTAACATGTAATATATATTTCTCTCAAAGAGCATAGAGGAGTTGATAAAGCAAGGAGCAGAATCCCTTGAGCCCAAAATACGAGACTTAAAAGTTGTAATAAATTAGTGTTGAAAGACACCTTAATATTACCAATTTCAGTGATATTTCAACCTGATCTACTGAGCATTAGAGACTCCAAGAAACTCATTCCAAGACCACTTCAGGAAGGACCCCAAAGAAGGAATGGATGGGGTTCTAGGCCCCCTAGCCCTCTGTTTTAATTAGAGTTCTTCCAACTTTAACTTCAACAAGCTCTCTTCTAAACAGGGACAGGAAGAGTAGCAGGTTCGTAAATCCCCACGCGAGTAGCATCCGTTGCCATTGGGACCGTTGGGACTCTGGTGCAGCTCGGGGCCATGGCTCTGCACTACCCCATGGCCATGGGCCTCAACAAGGGCCACAAGGTGACCAAGAACGTGACCAAGCCGAGGCACGGCCGCGGGCGCCGCACCAAGCACACCAAGTTTGTGTGGGACATGATCCAGGAGGTGTGCGGCTTCGCCCCTTATGAGCGGCGGGCCATGGAGCTTCTCAAGGTCTCCAAGGACAAGTGGGCCCTCAAGTTCATCAAGAAAAGGGTGGGGACACACATCCGTGCCAAGAGGAAGAGAGAGGAGCTGAGCAACGTCCTGGCCGCCATGAGGAAAGTGGCAGCCAAGAAGGACTGAGCCCCTTCCCCTCTGCGCACAATAAAACGTTTCCAGAAAAAAATTAAAAAAAAAAAAAAAAACCAGGGACATATCTTTTAAAGGGAATTTGGAAGACCTCCATTGAAGAATGCCAAGTTAACTACCAAGGAAATTAGAAAATGAATTTCTATATCGGTAGTGATAGAAGACTTTGAGGGACTCTGCAGTGCCTGCCAAACATTGTTCAATATTAGAATACTGCAACCTTACTCTGCTTCAATGAGGAGAGCACCACTTGGCCACTTGAGTCAGGTAACAGTAAAGAGGCAAGAGAGAAGGTCCCCTGATTTGCCAGATCCCCATTACCTTCTGGCTGAGGGATCAAGGGGGACTTTTACCTAGATTAAGTCATAGGAGGGTTGATTTAAAGCTCTGTTAACACAACAAAATCTTAGCAAACAAAGCTCTCTCCATCTAGAAACACTTTCTCTGGTTTATTTATTTTTTATTTATTTTTTAAACATTTATTTATTGGCCGCATTGGGTCTTTTGTTGCTGCATGCAGGCTTTCTCTAGTTGCAGAGAGCAGGGGCTACTCTTCGTTGCCGTGTGCAGGCTTCTCATTGCAGTGGCTTCTCTTGTTGCCGAGCACAGACTCTAGGCACACAGGCTTCAGTAGTTGCAGCATGCAGGCTCAACAGTTGTGGTTCATGGGCTCTAGTGCACAAACTCAGTAGTTGCAGCACACAGGCTTAGTTGCTACCCGACATGAGGGATCTTCCAAGACCAGGGATTGAACCCGTGTCCCCTGTATTGGCAGGTGGATTCTTAACCACTGCACCACCAGGGAAGTCCCCTCTTCCTTTGGTTGACTGGAACTATACCACCCTTGTTCTTATGCTTTCTTGCTATGTTAAGATGAACTATGGTACATATTTGTGATTTGAGTTTTCTAAGTGATGTCTGCAGGGCACTGACAATACCAGGGAGCAGCAGACTTTTTCTGTAAAAGGTCAAATAGTAAGCATTTTGGCTTTGCAGGTTGGATGGTCTCTAAAGCAACTACTCAGTTCTACAGCAGTAGAGAGATGTGGAAGAGAGTGGACGTGGCAGAATTTGGCCTTAGACCTGTGGTTTGCTGACCTCTGACGTACACAAGAGGGCTGTTTCATTCCTTAAACTTTTCTCTTTTATGATCTAATAATTATACTGCTGGCACCAATATTTTATAGAAGGACATTCTTCATAAATCCATAGCTTTCTGACTGACTTGCCAGTAGCACACCTAGACATGCCAGGTACGTGCTGCTTACCATATACCCAAAATAAAGATTCTCCAGCAGTAAATACCATCAGAAAATCTGATTAGCATATTCGCCAAAAAAAAAAAAAAAAAACTTGACCATATCACTTCTTTCCTTTCCCTCCTTGACCCCTCCTTCCTTTTTTCTCCCTCCCTAACTTGTCCCTAGGGTAAGAAGGACGAATTACAGACCAATTACTGACACTTTCCTTCCTATAATGCTATGACGTGAGCTCTGTGAGGTTAGGCATTTTTACTGATGTGGTGTTAGCTAAGACTTGTGGGTAGGAAATGCAAATTCATACCTGGAACATGTATCAATTCCATTCAATATGTATCACTGCCTCTTCCAGAGTAAAGGGCATGTAATACAATTATCTTTCTAACAAGTGGCTGGTTGGCCTCCTCAATGGACGGTGCCATATTGGGATATCACTTGTCAGATTCTGTTGTTGGCATATTGGACGTTTGGCAGTTGCAACAGCTACATCATCCTTGGTGAGGGGGAGCCCATGCTGGCTGGCCCGTGGCACCTCCATTCATGCATCCAATTTGTTAGCACTGGAGTGACTAATAGAGCCTGGCTGACATCAACTGGTCAAATCATTCTTTTGATTCCTAGGCTGTGTAGTGCCTCTTCTATGCTTCCATGGTGGGGGTATTAAATTCTACACAATGGAAAAGTGCTTTGCTGTTGATGAACTTTTATCCAATTTTATATTCTGACCTTGTTGATATAGCAATCTCAGGATTCAATTCTATTATATGCTTCCTTGCCTTGTGTTCATACATGTTGCATAGGTCCTGAAACTTCTTCAGATTATAGTCCCTTTCTTACCTTAGCCAGCCTAGTGCTTCCCTGGCTAAGTATTGTTGGGACTTAACTCTAGTTATTGGTTTGGTGGCAAGGAGATGTGGTAGAGATAGATCCTGGGTTGGGGGTGTGTGTACATTTTCATTAAAGACAGATCTCTGCATCATTTTCAAGGAAGAGAAGGACAATGCTAGCCTTTAAGGGGAAGGAATGGGACACTTTGCAGCCTCAAAGTGTTCAGGGAGGATCAGGATTAAAGATTTCAATGCACTGATTAGATATTCCTATCGCAAGTCTCAAGGTCTCACTGCTTCCCAACCAGTGCCTTAATATCTGCATAGCAGACTTGCAATGGCTGGGAATTCAACTTTCCCTGAAGCACCACCATCTTTGTAACTGATCCTAACCTGATTCAAAGATTATCTGCCTTTAAGCTACAAGAGATACGAGTTCCTTTATCAGCTGCCAAGGAGACCCTCTGATTTTAACATTTTGTCTTAGATTGGTGATTAATGACTCCCAAGCTTTATTTTCTCCAATGAATAAATGGCACCAGCAACAGTTACCCAGTAGCACTGTCCTTATGATTACTTACTCTCAATCTCTCAAATACTTGAGACGCTGCATTTTCTTGTGCATTCCCTTCCACAAGTACACAATTTGAATGTACCATTGGGGAAAGTCTTAACACTTGATTCAGCAGAGCAGGTCAGAGAGATAAGACTACTATCAGACTCGCCAGTGGACTGGTAGGTAATCCAGTTTCCAAATTCTGTTTCCTTGTCTACTCTTGGCATCAACTATCTTTATGTTTTCAGTCAGGTTTCCCAGAAAACAAACTGTGAGATGAAGAGTTACACGCAGAAAGTTTGGGTGTGCTTTTGGCAACACCTGTGAGGGCATGAAGGAATCAGGACTGGGAGACATTGGACTGCAATGGATTTATAACACATTCTTGTTTCAGCCCATGGGAGAACTCAGGCACTGGGATGGTTGTTCATAGTTGTCCCAGATTGTGAAAAGAGAGACATCTTTGTACCTCTGCACGAAACAGTAGTCAACAGATGTGAGTTGCCCCTGGGAAGGGGGTGTAACCTTAGGTAAGGCAGCTAAGCACCTTTTGACTGAGCAAAATTCCTGGTTGGAAGGGATTCAGCTGTGAGTCATCAACGGGTGCCATTCTAGCTACTGGAAGGAATGAGTTCTTTGATTCTGAATGTGATCAGAGATGGATGTGAAGCACAGCATTTAATTAAGGCAGTAATGAGGCAAATGAAAAGGAAAGGGTATATTTGAGATTTATTTAGGGAGTAGAAGCAACAGGTCTTAGACACTGGGTTCGAGGAATCAGGGAGAGGAAAGAGTATGGAGTGGCACAAGATTTTTAACTTGGATGGTCAGTAGGAGAGATACCATTCATGAAAAAGGAAATGGTAGGATTAGTTGGGTTTGGGAGGAAAGACAGACATTCTTGGTCACCTGTGGAGAATTTAATGGGGATTATAAAGTATTTGGAAATAAGGATCTGGTAATTATGAAAGATTGTAACTGGAAAATTATAGCTATCAATTTACAGAACATAGTTTGTGAAAGACATACAGAAAAAAATATATAACAGAGAACAAATAAAAGCCAAGTGTGGAATCTGAAACATTTAAAATGCAGATGAAGACAGACAGTAAACCTGTTCTAACCAAGACCATGAACATGTTCCCATTGACAAATCTAACACATTTTGAAGTTCTTGGCTGGCCAAACTGGTATATCATGCTTGCTACATCCGGATGGATACAGAGCTCCCCAAAAGAGAAGCCGGTGCTGTATATTGGAGTGTGTGGCCAGTAGATTTTTATCATAGGCACACTTAAATTATATAAATTTGTTCTTTCCCTTCCTTTTCTCCTTCCCTTCCCTTCATGGACAATTCATTCCTAAAGGCATTAAAGTGGGGCAAAGCATGTCGGGCCTCCTTGCCTGGGGCAGGGAGCAGTTGTAGTGGACCAGACTGCAGTACTGGAATCTGATCAAGGCAAGGAGGATGCTGTGCTAGGAAAGCAGTACACTGTGGGGTGTCAGAGCCCAAGCAGGGTGACATGGGGGACGATCTATTAGGGTGACAACTTGTTATGAGGAGTTAGAACCGAAGCAGGATGAGGAGAGCATTCATGCATGGGGTTGGGTCTTATATGGAGTATTAGAGACCAAACAGGGTGAAGAGAGTACCCTTCTCCATGGAAAATGGTTTTATTAATTCCCAAATATACAATAATGTATTTGTATATGTGCATTCATTAATTATATTTCTCTTTCATGTCACATTTGATACTACTGATAATTGTCATACTTGAAACATTTTCTCAGCTAGGCTTCTAGGACAGTTTTCCTCTTAAATTATTTTCCTATTTCCTTCATATCCCCTGTAGATTTCCATTCTACCTACTGTTCTTTACATGATGGTTTCATTCTCAGGCCTTCTATTTTCCTCATTCTACCTACCCTCCCTGACTGACCTTATCAACTGCCACCAATATACCACCCATGATTTACAAGTCCTATATATACTAATCAACACTTCCCTGCAACGGTTTGTAACTAAGGGCTATTTAAAATCAATATACAGGGACTTCCCTGGTGGCACAGTAGTTAAGAATCTGCCTGCTAAATCAGAGGACACGGGTTCAGTCCCTGGTCTGGGAAGCACATGACACAGAGCAACTAAGTCTGTGCTCCACAACTGCTAAGCCTGTGCTCTAGAGTCCGTGAGCCACAACTACTGAGCCTGCGTGCCACAACTACTGAAGCCCACATGCCTAGAGAACGTGCTCTGCAACAAGAGAAGCCACCACGATGAGAAGCTCACACACCACAACAAAGAGCAGCCCCCACTTGCCACAACTAGAGAAAGCCCATGCACAGCAACAAAGACTCAATGCAGCCAAAAAAATAAATTAAAAAAAAAAAACATTTTTTTAATCATTATACAAACTTACAGAACTTTCTTTCCTAATTTCCAGACCTAGATATTTCAATCGACTATTTCAAGCATCTAGCTGGGAGAATGCTTCCTACTTATAGTCGTCACCTCCAAACTGCTACTTCTTTAGCTTTGCCTTTTTATTCAGTTAGATGGCACAAATCCTTATTCAACTCTCAAAGCTGGAAGCCATGCAAATAATAACTCTGCCCTCTCCTTTCCCCTCATACTTAGTCACTCACCAGGTCCTATGGATTCTACTTTGTGTATCTTTCTTGAACCTCTTTCTGTCTTTATTTCTCTTTCCCATTCCTATTGTTATACCTCAATGCAGACTCTTTTCCTTCTTTAATAAGATTATTGAAAATAATGTCTTAGTCTCCCGTCTTGTTTCCTGTGAGTCATTCTCCATACTACTTACAGTGATCTTTTTAACCAAAAATATTTCCATACCTTTCCCCTGCTTAAAATTCTTCAAAAGGTTCCCATTACCTAAGCAAAACATCCAAATTCTCCAGCACTGCCTGCATGATTCTTTATCATCTCACCCCTGATGCTTTACACTTAGCTCCAATAACAATAACATTCTACACATTGGATTTGAATGTGATGACGTGAAACAGGTTTTTATTGAGGTATATCTGCATTCTGCCAGGAGTTTTTGAAGATAATTGTCTTCATTTGTGTGCAAGAAAATTTGCCCTTGAAATAAACGTGAAAAGTGCATAGGACATTTATATCCTATGGTTGCTGAGTTTCTGAAATAATCAGAATTGTATTCTAGGAACAGGAGGTGAAACATAGTGAAATGACTGCAAACCTATCAATCTCTTGAAATTTAATTTTGTGAACTTGATTCTGTAAATAAGAAAGCAAAAACCTTTCAAATCACCTTTATGAAAGAAAATAGTTACTTACTTCTGCAGTAAAAAAAGAAAAAAAAATACACAGTGGGGAGGTGTAGGAAGATATGATTGAGGCATCTCCCTGGTCCTCTTTATGGCCTAGATGAATTTTGAAATCCAGAATATCTTCTTTTGAATATTACCTCCTCCTCTGGGATGTGTTCTGCCTCTTAAGTTTACGAAATAGCTTAAGGTGAAAAAAAATAAATAAATGAGCCAGTCACATGTCCTACACGTAAGGCAGGCAGACAGGAAATTGGAAGTTTGTAACCATTTTACATTATTAAAATTTCATTAAAATTCTTGGCCATTAGGTGACATTAGCAATATTAACGTTAAAGTATTAGGAAAATAAACTCATCTCTGAGTCTTTGAGTTTATTTTCACAGGCCTATACTTAATGCTTCTCAGTGGATTGCTACCTAACTACTTCTGCTTATCCAAAGATAGCACGACACAGGGAAGAACAATTTGAAGATGTAACTGTACTCCCCATCAGTTTCCGGGCACAGTTTTACAATCTTTGAATCCATTTTTATAAAATTATATTTATTTTCTTAAATGGTGTGATATTAACATACATTGAAAGCTACTTGCTAATTAGGACTACGGGTTCATTTCACTATGTTGTCTACAGAACATATGCCATTGCCTTGAGCATAGTAGATGTTCAATAAATAATAAATACTTGTGGCTTCAAGTTTAATTATATTTCCTGTTGATCTATAGGAGAGGTTTGACATTTGGCGATTTAGCTGTACAAAGCTAATTCTTCTCTATTAGTGCATTTCTATTATTCCTATCTCTGTGGATACGTAAAATATAACAGCATGTTTGGTATTTTTACAAGCCTCCTTTAAAACTAACATTAGAATTTACTGACTGAATTGCCAAAAAAAGTTCTCTGTCTCTCAAAAAAAAAAATAGTATTTCTACTTTATTGATAACTTGACAAGCTGCGTGAAATCAAAGAAATACCTAGGCAATGGGATTTGAAGGAGCCCACTCAAAGAAAATTTCTATTCAACAGAGCGTCCAGATTACCGAAGCAAGGATACTGAAATAGTGCATACACTTACATAACAAGCCACAGATGATGATAATTGAGGACCAGTGGTTTGGGAGAATGTGTCTGACCATTCTGTGCCCATAGATACATCCAAGGTGCTGATTAGGCTTCATGAAAGACAGCCATTCTCATTGTATCTTTTTTTTTTTTTAACCTTAATTATGCTCCTTCAACTTGCATTTTCACTGTATTTGACTAGACAATGACAATCTAAGCACATTTCCACAGAATGTGCAATTTCCAAAGGCATGGAAAGTGCACTTGTAAATTTAAAGTTCAGCTTCTTGCTGAGCATTTGATACTTTATTTCCCACATGGACTTAAAGTGCCCCACTTGCTGATGGAGCTGGGAGTGAGTACACCGAGACCAAAATTCCCCTCTTATCATTATAAGAAAGTGCCCAGTTACTGGGAAAAATACCATTAACACTTTTACATCTTTTTGTTCTTTTATTTAAATGACCTCTGCAAAAGTGAGATTTTCATCTTCAGTTTTATGATCTGTAGTTTGAAGGACTGTGAGTAATTATTTAAGACTAAATTAAAACATGACAGGATTTTTAGAAAAACATACTTTATTAGGGTCATTTGTTTAAAAATCATATTTTAGAGAACTTATAGATTAACACTGGATTCTCTAGAATTCTTGTCTAAGAAAAAATGAGATCTAAGCTTCCAGGGTTTTTCTGTAAATTATTTTGCCTATAAACACAGCCATTCTTTTCTACCATGATATTGCCACCTTCTGTTCTCCCATCCTCTCCTTACCAGAGCATATCTGGTTTAAGATTAAAAAAATAGAGTCATTAACATAAGAAATGTGTACTTTACCCAATAAAGTAAATCTAAGGTAGTAATTGTCATTGCCTATAACGTGAAACCTGAAATAGTTATCTTAGAATGAATACTGTAACTTTCTGCATAAGATAGATTACTTCATCAAAATGTACAAAGGTCCTTGTTTTCATCTATGGGGCAACTCTAACATAGCTCTAAGAAGAACATTCAGGGACTTCCCTGGTAGCGCAGTGGTTAAAAATCCGCCTGCCAATGAAGGGGACATGGGTTCGAGCCCCGGTCTGGGAAGAGCCCACATGCTGTGGAGCAACTGAGCCCATGCGCCACAACTACTGAGACTGCACTCTACAGCCCGTGAGCCACAACTGCTGAGCCTGAGTGCTACAACCACTGAAGTCCGTGTGCCTAGACCCCGTGCTCTGCAACAAGAGAAGCCACTGCACTGAGAAGCCTGCCCACTACAACGAAGAGTAGCCCCTGCCCTCTGCAACTACAGAAAGCCTGTGCGAGCAATGAAGACCCAACGCAGCCAATATAAATCAAATCAATAAAAGAAGAACATTCAGTTATTCAATAAGTATTTACTAAGCATGAATTCTATACCAGGTACCATTTGTATAAGTGGATAGGGCAGACATGGAGTTAACATTTAACTGAGGGTGGTAAACGGGAGGAAAGAAATGATAAACATGACCCTTGCAGACTGAGACATATTATAAAGAAGAAACGTCAGCAGGATGATGTGTTTGAGGATGTTCCAGTCCTGCACTGATACACAAAAAAACCAGCCCACACTTTGTGGGTTAGAACAATAACCTTTTATTTTGCTGACCAACTGCAGTTTGGTCAGGGCTCAGCTAGGACAGCTCATTCCTACTCTAAACGATAGCAGCTAAGGTGACTTTACTTGCATGGATCGCAATTTAGTACTGGCTGTTGGCTGTTCTCCATGTGGGCCTCTTCACTGGACTGCTTTGGCTTCCTCACAGCATGGCAGCTGGGATCTATGAGCACATATCCCAAGAGACAGGAAGAAGTGGCTGCCAGTTCTGGTAGCCTGAGCTGGACACCTAGAAAAGCATCATTTATGCTGTGTTCCATCGGTTAGGCAGTCATGAGTCTGCTTGGACCCACTTCTTAATGGAAGGAATGGCAAATAATTTAACAATGTTTAATTTACCTCAGAGGGCAAATGGAGGGAATGGTTGGAAAAGAACTCTTTGAAGAATTGACGTTTAGGTTGAGACCTGATGAGTGAAAAGGAGCCTGAAGAAAAGGCTCATTTAACATTCATTTACCAATAGTTATTGAATACCTCTCACTCACAAGGTACTTTTAAAGACACCAGATATATAAGCATGAATAAGATACTGTATTTGCCTCCGAATGGTTATATTCAAATAACAGAGTAAAATATGTAAAAGAATAATGACAAGGCAATGAGGTAAGAGCTCCAAAGCATGAATATCTGTATTGTGAGACTGCAGAGGAAGGGATTGCTACACCTGATGGAGAATTCAGAGATGCCTTGTCAGAGGAGGCAAAGTCCGAGCTGCGTTATGAAAGGCAAATCTCTCAGATAGATAAGGAAGACAGAAAGTGAGGACTGTGGGAAACGGAAACAAGAAATGAGTATTTGCAGGTAGGAGTGAGTATGTGCAGGAAAAACAACACCTCAGCCACACGCTGAAATGGCTTGGTTTGAAGCTCATTTGTGAAGAGTGGCTAAAGTTGAGGAGGCTAAAAATAGAGGCTGGACCACAAAGGATCTTCCACACGCACAGTTCAGCAGTGTGCCTGCTAAAGAGTCAGGAAGTTCTAGTTATATTATGTCACTGGAGTCAGTATAGCTAACAGAATTATACCAGATATGTAAGGCTTCTGTCCTTTTTTAAATGTTGAATGTTCAGTGGAGACCACAACTCCTGGAACTAAAATGAGTGAGTTAAAATTCTGGTACCATGACTTTCTCAGTGTGACCTTGGGTAAGTTGCTTCATCTCTCTGTGTGTCAACTTTCTCCTCTGTAAGATAGGAAGAATAATAGCTCCAGGTCTCACTGATTTGTTGTGAGAATGTAAGGAAATGATTTCATGTAAAGCATTTAGAGAAAACGGTGCTTGGCATGTCGTACGCACTCAGTGCTTTTAGTATTATTACACAGTCCTAGCGTCTATGAGGCTGTGCCACACCCGACTCCTGAGCCCTGCTCTGAGTGAAGGCAAAGCCTGCTGGGGTGCCCACAGTGCTGAAACCGTCACTCCATGCTCCTGGAATTAAAATGTGCCATGGTAAAGAGTCAATTATAAATATAAATGAGAACATTTATCTATCTCTACCACATTTAACATAAACTAAGACAGTGTTCTGCCCATTAGAAAACCTTCTGGGATGAATTATATTCTTCCAAACACTAAATCAATTTAAGCACAGTGGGTGAAATAGACAAAGAAGTAACCAAAAAAAAGTCTTTTTTTCCTCCCTCACCCTGCTTTCTAAATACTTCTCCCTGAACCCAAGTCACATCCTACCCTTCCCTTCTTTCCTCCTCTGCCCCCTCCCCAGACTCCTTCATTTCCTCTCTCCTACATATGCATTTCCCTTTCTTAAATCTAGTTAGGGAAAATCTATTAATACCTTCAATTACAAAAAAATGCCCACTAGCCTTGCAGTTAGTTTCTGATTGACAGCACCTATTTTAATTTGAAGCTAAACTGCTCTCTCTCAGTCGCCAAGCGGCGCTTTGAATAAGAAGAAATCTTTCTTATGAAAGAAAATGACCAACTTTAAAGAAAAAAAAAAAGGCATTCAAAATCTATTTCATTACCCAACCATTTCAAGTCAATGCTGATCAGTAGGCTGAACTCGTGGCTAGCTCGCTGGTCAGTGCTGGTGACTGGAACGGGCTGGAAAAGAACTCATGATTTCTGCATCCTAACACCCTCCAGCGCCCTTTGGTGTTCAGGCGGGTGACACACGAGCCAGAGGTGATGGTGGGCATCGAGCAGCTGGATCAGAGCTGCTCTTCGGAGGGCAGTGGCTTTTTGCCGTTGTCCTGTGCGCTGGCGTGCGTGTATGCAGGCGTGCGGCTTCTCCTCTCCGAGAGCCTGACGCTTCCTGACCCAGTGGCAGCTGATTAGGGCTGGTTAGCTGGTAGCAGCTGCTTTGTGGAGTGTACAGTGTGTAACAGCCAGCAGGAGACAGACAGTGTTGGGAGAGGAAAAAAGTCACCCAAAGCCAGTGCCATTATTCTGGAAATTCAAAAGAGCGATTGCTACCTCACTTTCTGAAATTAGAGGCTCTATACGGTATTATGATTGCTATTTAACATTTATTGAATGCCAACTGTGAAGTAGGCACTGCATGGAATATTAAGAAGCTACAATCTCTAGCAGTGGGTCGGCAATTTAAATAAGCCAAACAACACAGTAAGCAGTGGGAGGAGGGGACTGGCTCCCACCTAAAGAAGGTAGGGGTACCGATCCCTCTTTTCTTTACAAATCCATGGATTTTTCAGACTACTGTCTTTCCAGCCTCCATCAGTCACCTTCGTGGTCCATGCACGCATCCCAACATCAGTCCTTGTACATCAGCTATAATGAACAAGTGCTCCAGAGGAAAGTGGAACTATTCATTGCTGCGGGGTCTGGAAGTGCTGACATCGGCTTTCTAGGGAACACATTCTGTATTGATAAATGTCAGGACCCAAAGAACAAATTCAATTCCAGGCAAGTCCAATTCGACTTCCCCAGATAACGGCACAACACCCAGCCTCACAGAAGAGTGTGTGGATGGGGTCTCATCATAGGAGTGTGGGTGTTCAGTCATCTTGAAAACATTCAAAGGTCATCGACTCCTTGCTCATCACTGCCCACTTTGGGAATTTGTATTGTTATTTGTCTTCAGTTGACTCCCTTCATGTTTGATTTATCTGCTTGAATTTGAGATATATATTTAAGCAGAAATGGCACATTTATTCAATGCAAAGCAAACCGATTCCTCATATTTATTATTTAGATCAATAAATGGACATCCTATGCACTCTTTGCCAAAGGGCATAAGTACAAATTTTAAAACAGCAGAGTCAGCAGCATTCCAAAAATCCTATTTTAAAAGCAATTTCCTCAAAATAGCCCCTTCTCAAGGATCACCAGGTTGGAAAGTTATGCCCTGGGCTTTGCAAGTCACTTGACTAAGGCTCCACCCGCCAAAATTAAAAGGGAATTCCATAAACAAGTGAAAGTGTAAGATACAAAATAAGTGTGGTTGTTTGAAAATTAATATGTAATACTTTTCATAAATGTGGGAACTAGGTTATATTGTCTTGAAACACAGCTTTCCAAACTGTTATCTGTAGAACTAAGTGACCTCCCAAAGCTGGTCTATAGACTCCTGGAGGTGGTAATGATGGTCAGAACCTGTAAGTTGCGCTGAACAAGCTTTAAGAAGTGTCTACTACATCAGAGACCTCTTCTGAGCCGTGAAGAGTTAACACAGAAAAGCACTGTATTTGAAACAAACAAAAAGGTAGCTAACACTTCGCAGAAAGGGAGCAGAACATGGATATGCTATACATAGGATTCTCATGGGAGAGCTGAACTATGGTCATGGGTTTTCCTTTACTACTGCAGGCATAGAAGTCACACCTAGGAGTTATAAGCAATAGCTCTGTAGGTGACCCACTCCATCCCTTATATTTTCAGTTCCATGCCCCTCACTTTCTTGGCCATACCACGGCTCCTTTCTTCTGACTTGAAATGCAATTCCACAGAGCCAGACCTGCTTCACCCTTGAAACAATGAACTCCCGTTTCTCTCCTTTTAGCTTATAAACCCCTTACTTCTTACTGGGATTCACCCTCAGCCTCATCAAGACCTCCATTTCCTCGACTCTTGCTTATTCTCCCAAACTACTTGCCTGCAAAGCTGCTCGCTCTCTGTGGGTTTTTCTCCCACCACATTTAAACACACAAGCTTTTCTCATTCATTTAAAAAAAAAAAAAAATTCCTCTGTCAAGCTTATGCCTCTCCACAGGTGTTATCTACACTTTTCCCTCTTCTTAATCTGGTGCCTTGAAAGAATCACCTACATGGGAGGTCTCTGCATTTTCATCTCTTTAACCCACTGCCATGGCTCCACTGGAATTGTTCTGTCCAAAGTCACGGATGCCCTTTTAGTGACTAATCTAAAAAGTACTAATCTAAAAGGTTCCTGCCTTCCATTGATGGTTCTGCTGGTGCATTTTTTAATTTTTATTTTTATTTTATATTGGAGTTTAGTTGATGTACAACGTTGTGTTAGTTTCAGGTGTACGGCAAAGTGATTCAGCCATACATATACATATATCCATTCTTTTTCAGATTCTTTTCCCATATAGGTTATTATAGAATATTGAGTAGAGTTCCCTATGATCCATACAGTAGGTCCTTGCTGATTATCTATTTTATAGGTAGTAATGTGTATATGTTAATCCCAAACTCCTCATCTGCTGGTTCATTAACCAATCTCCTCACCACCCATGGAGGTGGTTAGCAGCCCCTAATAAAAGGAGACCTAACTAGACATACTGAGGCCACTGGAAGTTTCTCCCCCTTTACAGACGGCCTTCCCTAAGCAGCTCAAGAATGAGCCAGCCCGGGTTTCAGACCAGCACTGCCCCAATGCTGTGCTGTGCTGTGCCTGCACAGGCCCCAGTCTACCTTTAACCCCCTTAGCCTTCAATACACATTCGTCCTCTCAAGACTATCTCCTGCCATAACTTCCATTGACATATTTTAGTTTTTGTTTTCTTCATTCTTTCCTGGCTACATCTTATTATGAGAGTAACTTCTGCAAGTAATGTTTAAAGAAAAATTTACATATAGTAAAAAAAAAAAAAGAAAATTATCCTTGATAATTACCAAAATTGCCAGTGAAATGTAAATGTGTCAAGATGTTCCCACTATAAGAGTCATGCAGGAATTGAGACCTACTGGGAGAATAATGTATTCGTGTTTCTCAGCTCACGCTCAGTTAAGGCTAAGTCTGTTTAGTGACAGAACCCACATTATTTACATTATTTCCCTCTTCCATTTTTTTTTCTTTTTTGCCTAAGTACAGAATGAAATTTTTATTTTTTTATAATGCTCAAAACAGTCTCAAGCTTACAGAGAAGTTACAATTTCAGGATAAAGGACGTTTTTCCTCAATGATTGGAGAGCAAGTTGCCCACGTGATCATGATAAGCAGCCCTCATCATCCTGATACTTTAGTGCGTTTCCAACAGACCAAGGCACTCTCCTGTATCACCCTGACATGACCATCACATTATCAGGAAACTGCGGTAGCATCCGAGTTTAGTTCTGAGTTTATCTCAGTTTCCCCATATGGTCAATGATATACAACTTCTAGTTGAAACCCAAAGTATAGCAGGATACAGAAATCTACTGACCAGTCAGTAATAATTCTCAGAATTCATCACAGCTGGAGTAACAAATAAGACGTAGGCAAAGGACAAAAACTGATTCAACATGAACTAGTGGAAAATAAATTGGTCTAAATACTTTGTTTAAATTGTCAACATGATTCTAGGCACTGGCATTCCACATACTGGCCATTTTTTGTTTATTTGTTTTTTAGTCCTCCATAAGCACTATAGAAGCTTTGAGTTTTGGCATTTAGGGCCATTTTCTAAGACTTACAAATTTTTAAATTCTCATTCATCTTTCCATCAATTATGCCTGCTTTGCTTGTTTGGCTAATAGTTCTACATTTAAAAATGTTGTCTTTAAGTGCTTTAAGTTACTAGCTCTCAACCAAGGTCAATCTTGCTCCCAAGGGTTCCCAAACGTTCGGCAACGTCTGAAGATACTGTTGGTTGTCATAACTGGGAGGTAGGCTGTTCCTTGCTTCTAGTGGGTAGATACAAGAGATACAGCTAAATATCCTCCAATGCTCAGGACAGTCTTCCACAACAAAGAGTTATCAAGACCACTATGAGGAGAGCTGAGGTTGAGAAGAAACCTTGCTCTAAAGCAAATCATTTTAAACCAAAGATCTTTCAACCTCAGTTCAACATGTTGATAATTTAAATGCCTCTACAGCACATTTTCAAATGAATTTTACTGCTTTCTAAATTACTGTTACTTTCAAAATTTTGTTTAGAGTTCAGGTTCCATATGGCTTATGTTGGCCACAACTGAGAACTCACAGGTGGGGCCCATGTGGAACGGCAGTCAGTCCCAATAAGACATGGTAAGACTTACATCTATTTTCTTTTATTAATTTTTATTATAGTTGCTTTACAATGTTGTGTTAGTTTCTGCTGTACTGCAAAGTGAATCAGCTATATGTATACATATATCCCCTCTTTTTTTGGATTTCCTTCCCATTTAGGAATGGATAAGACTTACATCTATTTTTGGTCTAGGTGAAAAAATAGTTTAGATTTTCAAATCAAGGGTGATACCAATCCTCAAAAGTAAACTGTACTTCTATTGAGGAAATTTCTAAACTTGTACATGCACAAGAGGCAAAAGAATGAAATGGGTTAGGCAGTAAGACATTGCCACTCATACAGTCTATCAAAGTGTCATGTTTCTGTAAAGACAAAGACCCCAAACAACCAGAACAAACATTTCCCCATGGAATGGTTACCATTAGCAACTACATCCTGTTGCTAGGCAAGTTCAGGTCAGCTCTGGGAGTGAATGACCAGCCTCCAGTCACAGACGCATGGCAATGAATGACATACAGCTCCCGGTGACCTGTGGAGCGTATTTCAGTGCCACGGGTTCATTACTGCATAGGTGAGGCAAAGAGGTTTGTGAGAGGTCCCCACGTGATTACACTCACCCACGCTTTCAAATATGAGCTGGCTTGGAGGACATCACAAGTTGTTGTTACACAAAGTCTTTTGTTGGATGAAACTAAATTTGAGTGCTAAACAAAGCTGTAATGAGAAACTGTTTTTCACTTATCAAATAGCTAAGATGTACTTTTAAAAAAAACATGGAAGAGCTTGAGAAGTCAGCATGGAGAAGAGTAAGAAACTTCAACTACAGTATTATAGTTCCTAAGCAATCTGTGATTTAGATAATTAATAATAGTTTAACTGAAGAAAAACAGTATTTTAATAGCAGGGGCCAAGCTAAGAGTAAGCCTGTACATAATACCATCTATTGTCATGTTACCAATGGGGATATACTTTGAAATAACGTGGTAGGCTGGGCCAGATCATCAAAGGGCCAATACAACTCACTTATTTTCACTATTCATTTCCCCCATAAAATCTAGGCTTTAGCATAGCAGAGTATAAAAACTCCCAGGATATACCACAATGCTCTCACACCTCCATGGTTTTGTACATATTGTGCCTTCTCTTATATGGTTGGCCAACTCTGTTTATTCTTTACAGTACATTTAAGGTCTTTTAATAAGATAACTCTGAAGAACCATGGTCACTTCCACCATGAAAGTCTTCCCTGACTATCCTAGGTAGTGACTCCTTTTATGTTCCAATATAGTTACCTCTAGTGTAACTACAATGATGATGTCTATCTCTGAATTTTCTGAAAAAGTTCTAATTTTAAGTATTTTGTCCCCAGGAGTTATTATGGTTTTTGGCTTTACAGTATTGGTCAATATTGGTCTCCTTTGCCTAATAGGGCCCCTGTGGAATATGGGCTGTACCTCTTCACCTTGATATCATCTTCAGTGCCTCAAATATATCTGGATGCAGAGCTCTGGCTTAATATGTTTGTTAGCTATAATCAGTGAATAGGCAAATGCATAATTATAGCACCTTTCAAAGTTTCTGTGATATTTATCCTTCCAAAATATTTCACATACTATATTTATGTACTACTTGAGATGGGGACTAGGATTGGAAAGATTAACCTAGCTATTTCTTACAGCATTGATGGTCAGTTAGTGTACTTATGCCTGTGCTCATCAATGTCCTGGGTGCTCTACGTGGGGTAAATATTAGGCAAATACATGAAACAAGCAGTTTGCTTTCAATGCCCCTCTAGTTTTCTGTGTCCCTTTGCTATCTTACCATTTCCTGGCACTCAAATAGCTAAAAATCTTATATTTTTCTCCTTGAATTTTAGGTATGTAGAATTGGAGTAATCATAAGCTTATGACATACCCTCATCATTGACCCATATATGCTATGTTTTCAGTTATTTAGCTACAATACTTATTTTTAACAATGTAATAAGCATCCATGAACCCACCACACAAAACAAAGACTGGACCTGACAGTAACCTACATGTTACCATAGAGCTCCTCCAATCCTGTTGTCTTGCCTCTCCATCACCGCCTGAAAAAAACTGTCATCCTGAATCTTGTCTTTGTCATTTCCCAGTTTCCTGTTAGGCAGTGCTTTATTTCATTTGCATTTACTTGTATTCACAAAAAGAGAATTTTATTTTAATTGTTTCTGTCTTCCTATAAAGGATATCATGCATTATTGAAATAGGTCATTCTTTTGGCTCCTACTGATATGCATCTGTGTTTGTACTGTAAACAGGGCTGCTATAAACATTCTCGTGGACCAAATCCCAGAGAAAAAAAAAGATGGCGGCAAAGTGGAGGGACATGGAAAGCATCCCTCTCCACAGATGCATTGGGAATGCACCGAAGGACGCAATAATTCCCACAGAGAACCAGCTGAACACCAGCAGACGACCTCGGACACCAGAAAGGACCGCAAGGATCCCAACATAACCGGTAGGGATACGACGGCTCAAAGAGGGTGAAGCGGCGGAGCTGTGGCAGACGGGAGGGAGTGAGAAACACACGCAGGGTCTGCACCGCAGTTCAGTGTTCCCGGACCGAGACGCCCATTCACAGCTCAACAGAGGGTCCACAAGCAGGAGTGTGGGAATCAGAGAGCTGGTTCAGGGTGAGAAACATTGTTGCCAGTAAGGTGAGGGACCGAGAGGACAGGAGGGAAGAGGTCTGCAGCGAGGAGTGCCCGTCCCTGAGAGCTGCCCGGCCATGATGGTGGCTGGAGGCTGCAGGCTCACTGGCGGCTGGGAGGAGCCGCGCGCATAGCCTCTCTCTCTCTCTTTCGGAGCCTCTGCTACAGGCAGTGGAGAGACGCCCTGTGGGCCACCTAAGGCGCTCAGGAATAACAAGTACCCTCAGGCACTCGGGCGGGGCTAGAGTAAAACCCCTTGGAACGCAGGCAGCAGGGAGGCTGCCGAGAAGAAAAAAAACAAAAACCCGAGAGAGGCCCAACTCTGAGACTTTCTGTTTACACCTGAGCCACCAGTGTCCCTCTGAAACAGGCACCTCCAAGCCCGACTGAAACAACAGTGTGCCACTACTCACTCACTCCCAGTGGAAGGAGCCACTATTGTACCCTCTCCCTCCCCACACACTGACGCTTACAGACGAACAATAAAGGAAGTTCTGCTGGTCACAGAATAACGCAAAAAAACCGAAGGGGAGTAGAGGGACACTTACAGCTGAGACTCTAAGGAAACAAATATCAGAATCAATCCTATTGAACTGGTCCATTCTGGGATCAGTTCTGGATTTTTTTTTTCCCTGTATTAATTACGATCTTAGTCTTAAGGGATCTACAAGTTTTATAACATAATTTTTTAATGATATTTTTTATTCTATTTTTATTTTTTTGCCTTTTTATATACTTCTATTTCTAGCTAAGTTTTTGGTAGAACGGACAATATATCTCTCATACTTTCCTTTCATCCCTATCTTCTGTACATTTCTATTCCTTTCTTTTTATTTGCATATTTCCAATCACACTATGCTCTTCTGTCCCCCTTTCTCCCAGCCATTTTTAGTTTATCTTAACATACTTATAAGCAACACTATCGATTGGCTCAGACTCCTTGCTCTATTCTCCAGATGATGCACCACCTTGGTATTTAATAAAAGGTTTTTGCCTTTATCTTAGTTCTTAGTACAGTTGTCTAATTACATTCTGAGACTCTCCATTCTGTCTGGTGGTACTCTAGCTCTTTTCTATATTTGATCCTAGCTTACAAAATCTCCCTGGATTAGTGTTTGTATGTGTAAGGTGTTATTTGTTTGTTTGCTTGCTTTTGCTTTTGTCTCTGATTTGTTCTGTTTCAGTTGTCAATTTCTGTTGGGTTTCTCTTTGAATATCTGATAGCATACTGGCGTTCTGTCAGGTCTTTCCAGAGCCTTATGTCCTAATGGATTCAGTAATTGTGTGTCTTATACATGTATGTGTTTCCTAGACTTAATATTCGTTTAACCCAACACTTGGACATTAGTCTGAGGCTTGGACAGTCTTCTATAAACACCTCTATCGCCAGGACAAGCAACCCCAAAAGTTTGGACAACCATGAGGAAACAAAGAAACACCATGCAGGCAAAGGAGCAGGAAAAAAAACCACAAGACCAAATAAATGAGGAGGAAATAGGAAAAATGCCTGAAAAAGAATTCAGAGTAATGATAGTAAAAATGATAGAAAATCTCGATAACAAAATAGAGAAAGTACAAGAAACAGTTCATAAGAACTCAGAAAAACAAACAACAATGGATAACAAAATAACTGAAAGTAAAAATACTCTAGATGCTATAACCAGCAGAATGACTGAGGCAGAAGAACAAAGAAGTGAGTTGGAAGATAGACTGGGGGAAATAACTGCCACAGAGCAGGAAAGAGAAAAAACAATAAAAAGAATAGAAGACAGTCTCAGAGACCGCAGTGATAACATTAAGCGTACCAACATTCGAATTATAGGCATCCCAGAAGAAGAAGAAAACAAGAAAGGGTCTGAGAAAATATTTGAAGAGGTTCTAGTGGAAAACTTCCCCAACATGGGAAAGGAAATAATTAACCAAGTCCAAGAAGCACAGAGAGTCCCATACAGAATAAACCCAAGGAGAAATACACCAAGGCACATATTAATCAAACTAACGACAATTAAACACAAAGAAAAAATATTAAAAGCAGCAAGAGAAAAGCAACAAATAACATATAAGGGAAAACCCATAACAATAACAGCTGACCTTTCTACAAAAACTCTGCAGGCTAGAAGGGAATGGCAGGATATATTGAAAGTCCTGAAAGAGAGAAACCTACAGCCAAGAATACTCTACCCAGCAAGAATCTCATTCAGATTTGAGGGAGAAATCAAAAGCTTTCCAGACAAGCAAAAGTAAAGAGAATTCAGCACCACAAAATCAGCCTTACAACAAGTGCTAAAGGAACTTCTCTAAGTAGGAAACACAAGAAAAGGAAAACACCTACAAATACAAACCCAAAACAATTCAGAAAATGGTCATTGGAACACACATGTCAATAATCACCTTAAATGTCAATGGATTAAATGCTCCAACCAAAAGACACAGAATGGCTGAATGGGTACAAAAACAAGACCCTTCTATATGCTGCCTCCAAGAAACCCACTTCAGACCAAGGGATACATAGAGACTGAAAGTAAAGGGATGGAAAAAGATATTCCATTCAAAGGGAAGTCAAAAGAAAGCTGGAGTAGCAATACTCATATCAGACAAATTAGACTTGAAAGTAAAGACTATTACAAGAGACAAGGAAGGACACTACATAATGATCAAGGGATCCATTCAAGAAGAACATATCACAATGGTAAATATCTATGCCCCCAACATAGGAGCACCTCAATACATAAGGCAAATGCTAACAGCTATAAAAGGGGACATCGACAGTAACACAATAATAGTGGGAGACTTGAACACCCCACTTACATCAATGGACAGATCATCCAAACAGAAAATAAATAAAGACACACAAGCTTTAAATGACACATTAGACCATCTCGACTTCATTGATATTTATAGGACATTCCATCCAAAAACGACAGAATACACTTTGTTCTCAAGTGCACATGGACCATTCTCCAGGATAGATCACATCTTGGGTCACAAATCAAACCTCGGCAAATTCAAGAAAATTGAAATCATATCAAGCATCTTCTCAGACCACAATGCCATGAGACTAGATATCAATTACAAGAAAAAAACTGCAAAAAATACAAACACGTTGAGGCTAAACAATTCACTATTAAACAACCAAGAAATCACTAAAGAAATCAAAGAGGAAATCAAAATATATCTAGAAACAAACGACAATGAAAACACAACAACCCAAAACCTATGGGACGCAGCAAAAGCAGTTCTAAGAGGGAAGTTTATAGCAATACAGTCCTACCTTAAGAAACAAGAACAATACTGAATCAACAACCTAACCTTACACCTAAAACGATTAGAAAGAGAAGAACAAAGAAACCCCAAAGTGAGCAGAAGGAAAGAAATCATAAAGATCAGAGCAGAAATAAATGAAAAAGAAAGGAAGGAAGCAATAGCAAAAATTAATAAAACTAAAAGCCGGTTCTTTGAGAAGATTAACAAAATTGATAAACCATTAGCCAGACTCATCAAAAAAAAAAGGGAGAAGATGCAAATCAACAGAATTAGAAATGAAAAAGGAGAACAACGGACACCTCAGAAATACAAAAGATCATGAGAGACTACTACAAGCAACTACATGCCAATAAATTGGATAACCTGGAAGAAATGGATAAATTCTTAGAAATATACAATCTTCCAAGACTGAACCAGGAAGAAATAGAAACCATGAACAGACCAATCACAAGTACGGAAATTGAAGCAGTGATTAAAAATCTCCCAACACACAAAAGCCCAGGAACAGATGGATTCACGGGTGAATTCTATCAAACATTTAGAGAAGAGCTAACACCTATCCTTCTCAAACTCTTCCAAAATATTGCAGAAGGCGGAACACTCCCAAACTCATTCTACAAGGCCACCATCACCCTGATACCAAAACCAGGCAAAGATGTGACAAAAAATGAAAATTACAGATCAATATCACTGATGAATATAGACACAAAAATCCTCAACAAAATACTAGCTAAAAGAATCCAACAGCACATTACAAAGATCATACACCATGACCAAGTGGGGCTTATTCCTGGGATGCAAGGATTCTTCAATATATGCAAATCAATCAATGTGATACATCATATCACAAATTGAAGGATAAAAACCATATGATCATCTCAATAGATGCAGAAAAAGCTTTTGACAAAGTTCAACATCCATTTATGATAAAAGCTCTCCAGAAAATGGGCATAGAAGGAAATTACCTCAACATAATAAAAGCCATATATGAGAAACCAAAAGCCAACATCGTTCTCAATGGGGAAAAACTGAAAGAATTCCCTCTAAGAACAGAAACAAGACAAGGGTGTCCACTCTCACCATTATTATTCAACATAGTTTTGGAAGTTTTAGCCACAGCAATCAGAGAAGAAATAAAAGGAATCCAAATTGGAAAAGAAGAAGTATAATTGTCACTCTTTGCAGATGACATGATATTATATATAGAAAACCCTAAAGACTCTACCAGAAAACTGCTAGCACTCATTGATGAGTTTAGTAAAGTAGCAGGATACAAAATTAACACACAGAAATCTCTTGCATTCCTATACACTAACAATGGAAGAGCAGAAAGAAAAATGAAGGAAACTCTTCCATTCACCATTGCAACAAAAAGAATAAAATACCTAGGAATAAACCTGCCTAAGGAGGCAAAAGATCTGTATGCAGAAAACTTTAAGACATTGATGAAAGAAATCAAAGATGACACGAACAGAGGGAGGGACATACCATGTTCCTGGACTGGAAGAATCAACATAGTGAAAATGACTGTACTACCCAAAGCAAGTTACAGATTCAATGCAATCCCAATCAAATTACCAATGGCATTTTTCACAGAACTAGAACAAGAAATCTTACGATTTGTATGGAAACGCAAAAGACCCCGAATAACGAAAACAATCTTGAGAAGGAAAAATGGAGTTGGTGGAATCAGGCTTCCTCACTTCAAACTATACTACAAGGCCACAGTGATCAAGACAGTATGGTACTGGCACAAAAACAGAAAGGAATATCAATGGAACAGAATAGAGAACTCAGAAGTAAGCCCAAACACATATGGGCACCTTATCTTTGACAAAGGAGGCACGAGTATACAATGGAAAAAAGACAGCCTCTTCAATAAGTGGTGCTGGGAAAATTGGACAGCAACATGTCAAAGAATGAAATTAGAACACTTCCTAACACCATACACAAAAATAAACTCAAAATGGATTAAAGATTTAAATGTAAGGCCAGACACTATAAAACTCCTAGAGGAAAACACAGGCAGAACACTCTATGACATACATCAAAGCAAGATACTTTTGGACCCACCTCCTAGAATCATGGAAATAAAATCAAGAATAAACAAATGGGACCTCATGAAACTTAAAAGCTTTTGCACAGTGAAAGAAACCATAAACAAGACTAGAAGACAACCCTTAGAATGGGAAAAAATAGTTGCCTATGAAACAACGGACAAAGGATTAACCTCCAAAATATACAAGCAGCTCATGCAGCTTCATACCAAAAAGGCAAATAACCCAATCCACAAATGGGCAGAAGACCTAAATAGACATTTCTCCAAAGAAGACATCCAGATGGCCAACACACACATGAAAAGATGCTCAACATCACTCACCATCAGAGAAATGCAAGTCAAAGCCACAATGAGGTATCACCTCACACCGATCAGAATGGCCATCATCACAAAATCTGGAAACAACAAATGTTGGAGAGGGTGTGGAGAAAAGAGAACTCTCCTACACTGTTGGTGGGAATGTAAGTTGGTATAGCCACTATGGAAAACAATTTGGAGGTTCCTTAAAAAACTGCAAATAGAACTACCATATGATCCAGTAATCCTGGGCATATACCCTGAGAAAACCATAATCCCAAAAGAAACTTGTACCATAATGTTTATTGCAGCACTATTTACAATAGCCAGGACATGGAAGCAACCTAAATGCCCATCAACAAATGAATGGATAAAGAAGATGTGGCATATATATACAATGGAATATTACTCAGCTATAAAAAGGGATGAGATGGAGCTATATGTAATGAGGCGGACAGACCTAGAGTCTGTCATACAGAGTGAAGTAAGTCAGAAAGAGATAGACAAATATTGTATGCTAACTCACATATACGGAATCTAAAAATGGTACTGATGAACTCAGTGACAAGACAAGGAAAAGGATGCAGATGCAGAGAATGGACTGGAGAGCTCGAGGTTTGGGTGGGGTGGGGGGTGAAGGGGAAGCTGAGATGAAGCGAGAGAGTAGCACAGACATATATATATTACCAACTGTAAAATAGCCAGTGGGAAGTTGTTGTATAACAAAGGGAGTTCAACTAGAGGATGGAAGATGCCTTAGAGGACTGGGACGGGGAGGGTGGGGGGGACTCGAGGGAGGGGGGGGAGTCAAGGGAGGGAGGGAATATGGAGATATGTGTATAAAAACAGATGATTGAACTTGGTGTACCCCCGAAAAAATAATAAATAAATTATAAAAAACAAACAAACAAACATTCTCGTGTGTCTCTCCTATGGTGCATAGACAAGGCATTATCTGCATACCTAGGAGCAGACTTGTTAGGGTCTAAGGTACGTGAATGTTCGACTCTGAGATAGAACAACTTTCTACTTTCCAAAGTGGTTCTACCAACGTACAAGCCAATGATCCATGTATAAGGGATTGAGTGCATCCATCTCTCTGACATGGAATTATCAAACTTATAAATATTTGCTGATTAAACCGGTTCAAAATGGAATTCTATTATCTTGAGTAGAAATGGGGATAGTGGACTTCTTTGCCTCATTCCTGATTATAAAGGCAATGCTTCTGACATTGCCTCATTTAGGATGATGTCTGAAGAGTATCTATTTAAAAAGATAAGACCTCTATCAGGTTAAAGGAACTTCCTCTAATTTACTAAGAGGTCCTTATTTTTTTGTCTTGAATAAGTGTTTAATTATATAAAATGCCTGTCCTGCATCTATAAGATGATTATGCATTTTTTTCTAATTTTAAACCAGCCCTGCATATCTTGGATACACCCCACTTGGTTGAGGTATAGTAACTTTATTGTTTATCAGGTAAAATTTTGTTATGTTTAGATTTTTTAAATATAAGTTTTAAAACATTGGAATATGATTGCTGATAACACTCTAATATCTACTTTATCTGTAATTATGGCAGTTAGTTTCTCAATGTTGAGTATTTATGACTGTATGTTTCCCTTGAAATATTTTTTATTGGATTCCACAGATTAACACATGGGATATATAAAACTGTGTTTTTGTTGCTATTTATTGTTTTCATATTAACTTTAAACTTAATTGTTAAAAATGTGTAGATCTGTTAGATCTCTTTCCTATACACACATCCTATATATATGATATGCATATATGTATCAATCATCTCATACATATAATGTATTTTCCTCAGAAACTTCTCTGTCAATTAAAGTTTTAAAATGCGATGTTCAGATCTATAGTCTTAGTGATTTTATGTCTGCTCTATCAATAATCAAAAGAGATATGTTGATATCACTGATAGTATTTATAAACACTCTCTGCAAACTCATCTATTTTTTAAAATATTTAAGGCTATTTTATTGCCTGCAAAGATGCTGAAAATTGTTATATCTTTTCGGTAAATTGAAATTTTACCACGATGCCATGTCCCTTTGCAAGCATAATTTTTTTTGTTCTAAACTTATTTTATCTGATATTAGGTTGCAGCAGTTTCTCTAGGTTACAATTTGACTGATATGTTATTTTCTATTCTTTTCTTCATTTTTGTGTCTTGAGATTTTTACATACGCTTCATCTGCACAGCTGTATCAGGTAGGATTAATTCACTGATATGTATTGTAGTTCATATAACATTTAACCAGCCTTTTGGGTGAGTATGCCTGAGGCGGCCAATCCCCACTCGTTTCTCTCAGCTCCTTACACTCTGCCCTGGTCTTACTGTTGAGGGTAGAGGTCATCAGACACTTCTTTGTCCTAAGGTAAGGATGAAGGAAAAGAAGCAAGGGATGAACTCCAACAGTTCTTTTCTTAGTATCCCCCCCAGAGCTTCGCCTTGCTGCCTCTTGTCTCAGGTCAAAGCTGCATCCCTCCAATATCAGCTCAAAACAGCCCCTTCACCCAGGGGTTTCTTATAGTTGTGCTACCTGTGTGTTCCTCAACTTAGTCTTGAAGGAGGGAGGTAGTCATTCTGCTACTTCACCATCATGGCTTATTATTTTAAAATATGTCAATGTCACTAGCAATCAAAGAAATTGAATTTAAAAAAATAACAGAGCACCACTTTCATCTACCACCTTAGCAAGCATTATTTTAAAATAAAAGTCCCCAAATTTAACAAAGATTTGACTAAATGGGTATTTTCACACACTGCTGGTGAGTTCTAAGGAGATACCACCTGTTTTGTAATATGTACTAAAGATCTTGTAGTGCATAAATTCTTTCACACAGCAACTCCACATTTATATTTAACTATGCAAGTATCTATTGCTATTTTATTTATGATTTTTAAAAATTGAAGGCAACGTAAAGTTTTGAGATTGGGGATTTTTTACCTACTTGTGGTATATCCAGAAAGTAGAATATTCTGTAGCCATTTGAAAGAATTTTTAAAGACCAAATATGAAATATAAAAGAGTATATTAAAGTATTAAGTGTTTATATCTGAGTGGTGGAATTACGAATGACTTAAATTTTCCTCTTTTTTACTTACCTGGGTTTTCTAAATACTCTCTAGTGAATATGTATCAATATTATTATATTGTTCTAACAAATTACTTCCTGTACATCACTTATCCTTAAAGCCCTCATACCCACAGATGACAGAACTAATATAAGCAATTACTTGAGGTAAAAGACTAGTGGATTAGCCCTCCACCATCTTTTGCATTTGCATTTTAACTGGTAACTTTGTCTTGCAAAAGAAGAAACTCTGAAAATGGTAGATATAACAGGTGCTTTCAGGATACAGAATAACTCTCACATCTCTGAATCATTTCATATGTCATATACCATCTTTCTACTCTGAAGAGATAGTATTCTCTCTTTCTCCGCACCCCCCTAAATATGTGTATATACACATAAACACATACATATATCATGCATTTACACACACACACACACACACATACACACACACAATGGGAGACGGGGAAAGGAGGAAAGGAAAGGCAATAGTACACCCTGGGACTTACCGGCTGTAAACTGGGCATCAGCGGGTGTCAGAGAACGAGTACTGCTCGGATAAACACTGAAGCACATGTCCTATGTGATTCCTATCATGACAGTCTTAATTTAAACACACCTACCTAAGAACCAGGCATTCAGTCATCACCACTCTTTTGGAGCAGCGGTTCTTAAACAGGATTCTTTGGGCCCCTTTAATAGATCCATGAGGCATCAGAATGTCCACAAACTACTAAAATGACAGGTTAACTAACCACTTAGGGCTATAAAAACATTGTTGTATCTTCTACCTTAAATATATTTATCTTTTTCACTAGGAATTTCATTTTTTAAAAAAAGGTAATTTGATACAATCTGGAAAAAAAGCTTGAATTTAGATTAACTAATCCAATTACTGTGTTGCTAAGCTTATGGTACATCTACTAGAGAGGGCTGCAATGTATTCCATTTCCTTTTATAGCTGAATCTAGAGAAGCAATAAAATCATTAAAAGAAAAATCTGAAGGATGCAAAGAGGTGATCCATCCAGGGTCCTTTTTTTCCACACAGCCTTAGTCAGGCCAGGCTCATTTAAGATGGGACAATTGCAGTGAATGCTTTAGGACTTCCCTGAGGCTAGTCTTGGTATCATATACTTTATCCTTTACAAGCCAGCCAGATTTATCCTTTGCAAATGCAACTCTGATCCCATCACTCCTCAGTTTAAAATTCTTTAATGACCACCCATCGCCTGAGGATAAAATATAAGTTGCTTAATTTGTCTTACAAAACTTGGCCTCCAAGATCTAACTTCTGCCTGCATTTCCACTGTCAATTTACCCCATTCTGCCCATATCAGACTTCCTTTTTAGCTCCCAAAGTACACTTTGCTCTCTCATGTCTTGATCCTTTTCTGACTGGTGATGGCTTGTGTGAGAAGAGCTGTAATTGAGGCCTGTATCAGCTATGAGAGCACAGAGGCTGTGCATGCAGAAGCTGAGAAAAAGAATTGGAAAACAGGTAACACTTGAGAGGCTCTCAAGAATCCTATAAACACTGAACCTAATTCAATGCCAGCAGTTATGTAAAGATTCACAGACTGAAAATTAAATAACATGTATTTCAGACTCCTCTTTATATAACATATGGAATTAGGGTCAGTGTTGTTGTGAATACTTTCATCCAGTCAACATTTATTTAACGAATATTTATCAAGTGCTGCTAAAATGCCAGATGCTCTTGTAGGTCCTGTAGATATAATGAAATATTGAATAAGAAGTAGTCCCTGACTTCACATATCTAACATTCTAGAGTAGAGACAAACAACAAACAGATACATAGTGTAAGTCAAGTAGTAGATTGTTAAGAAGAAAAACAAAACAGAGTGACAGAAGTATATGTGTGCAAGGAGTTTCTGTTTTATACAGGATGTCAGGAAAAATGCCTCTGAGAAGTCACCTTTGAAGGAGACCTAAATGAAGAGACAGGTGAAGCCCTGAAGCTCTCTGGGAGGAATGTTCAAAGCCAAGGAGATATCAGTTACTCTGAGCCTGAAGAGCAGCTGGGAGAACAGGGAGTGAGGAGGAGAGAGAAGCAGCTGGGGTCTGATCTACTCTAGGACCATGCATGATACCGTGCACGGTCCTGTGAGGCTCCTGAGCACAGAGCCTTTCTGTGTCCCCTATTTCTTTGATTATAGCAAACAGCCTTCATTCAGCCTCCATGACCTTCCCTGAGTTCCAGTGGGCAGATTCAAGCAGTTGTTAATTAGGGAACGGAGGGTATATGAGACCAGGGAGAAACAGTCAAGAGCAGCCTTGGGGCAAGGTCCTGTTTTCCCATCAATCGATACCCACAACAATCTTTGAGCTGTCTTGCAGATATTGAAACTGCCTCTAGATAGGAGAAGTTAATGATTAACGATGGTATGCTGCCCACAAGCATGCAGACCCCAGTCCAGTTGGACTTGAAGGCTGATGATGCTGACTCCTACTTACTTCGGCACGAACCCATCAGAAGAATGCAAGACTGTTACTGCCTTTATTCTTATCGTATACCCCTGGCCACAAGCCCTGAATATAAGACCTCTCCCTATTCCCCAGAGAGCGAGGCACAGTTCTTGAGGCGTGAGCCTACTGTGTTCACCGTTTGCCTGGAAAATAATAAAGCTATCCTTTTCTACTTCACCCAAAACCCTGTCTCCGAGGTTTGATTCAGCACTAGTATACAAAGAGGCTAAGCTTTTAGCATCATGCAGGCCTTGGTAAAGACTTTAGATTTTATTCTAATAATGAAGGAAAGCCAGTGGAGCATTTTAAGAAGCAGTGTATCTTGATCTGACTACTCATCCATGAATAGTTTATAAATGGCAGACCTGGGGGGGAGAACTAGGATGAGTGTATATCCAGGTTTTCCAGGGACAGTCCCAATTTATATGGTATGTCCTGATATACTTAATAACAGCACCCCCTTCACTCTCAGTGGTGTCCTGATATGGGATGTAAATTAATGGTCCCTGGACTAGCACCCAAGTCTCCCCTTTTCCTGATTAGTGACTTTTATACTGCACTGTGCAATGTGTATTAATCTATCTGTCACCAAAATTTCAATCTCTCTTTTTTAGTAAGGGGATTTCTAAGTATACAATGTGAAAGTAGGAAGATAAGCTATAATTTATAAGAAAATATAAAACTATGAAAATAAGATCCACTTTATAGAGAACAGAACTTATGGTTCCCTTTTATGGTATATATCTGTTCTGCCCAGTGAGGGATACTGACCGTGCAGTTCGACTCCACATACCTCTTGGTCAGACACTCTACCTGCCATCACACCTTCAGTGGAGGCTTGGCCAGCCGGAACTAGTCTTAAAAAGATCATGTTACAATCTGCAGAAAGAGAATTAACTGTATGTTCCTGAATGCAGGGACCACATCGAATGCCTTGTTTCCCCCCCAGAGCCAGGAACATTGCTAGGCACATAACAGATCCTCACTCAGTATTTTTCAGCAAATGGTTAAAAAACTTGAATAATATCAGACCCTGAAATTTAAAGATACAAAGTAGGGTTTCAACACTAATTTTATTAGGCTGATACAGTATAATAACTAGAGGGTTAATATGTAACAAAATATTTCACTGCATTCTATCATTTTAGTGAAGTGTGACTTATATTGTTTTTGTATCTGCTATTTCCGTCCTTAAATGTGATTAATCTTTCAAAGAATAATTAATAAGTTAATGAACTACATTTCTTAGACATAAAGCTAACTGATATAGTTACAAAATTACTCAGGTGACATTTTGTTATGTGAAATTATTATAACACTGTCATTTCTCTCCTTATTGTTACATCTATGTGTTCACATTCAACGGTCAGTCATATTAAGTGGAATAGTAGTATATGGAGACATGTGAATGGTAGTTTATGCTACATGTGGTCAAAATTTAGTCAAATGTTACATAACAACAGTCATGGGTTTTTGAAGAAAGTCTTCAAAATGCAATTATGTTTCCTTATGTTGGCAATCCCTGTCTGTTGTTAGACTGTAAACTTTCATCTAAGATGATACAAACAGATGGAGAGATATACCATGTTGTTGGATTGGAAGAATCAATATTGTGAAAATGACTATACTACCCAAAGTAATCTACAGATTCAATGCAATCCCTATCAAATTACCAATGGGATTTTTCACAGAATTAGAACCAAAAATTTCACAATTTGTATGGAAACACAAAAGCCCCCAAATAGCCAAAGCAATCTTAAGAAAAATGGAGCTGGAGGAATCAGGAATCCCTGACTTCAGACTATACTATAAAACTACAGTAATCAAAACAGTATGATACTAGTACAAAAACAGAAATATAGATCAATGGGATAGGATAGAAAGCCCAGAGGTAAACCCACGCACCTATGATCAATAAATCTATGACACAGGAGGTAAGGATATACAATGGAGAAGACAGTCTCTTCAATAAGTGGTGCTGGCAAAACTGGACAGCTACATGTAAAAGAAAGAAATTAGAACACTACCTAGGACCATACACAAAAATAAACTCAAAATGGATTAAAGACCTAAATGTAAGACTGGACACTATAAAACTCTTAGAGGAAAACATAGGAAAATCACTAACGTAAATCACAGCAAGAACTTTTTTGACCAACTTCCTAGAGTAATGGAAATAAAAACAAAAATAAACAAATAGGACCTAATGAAACTTACAAGCTTTTGCACAGCAAAGGAAACCATAAATAAGATGAAAAGACAACCCTCAGAATGGGAGAAAATATTTGCCAATGAAGCAACTGACAAAGGATTAATCTCCAAAATATACAAGCATCTCATGCATCTTAATATAAAAAAAAAAAACAACCCAATTAAAAAATGGGCAGAAGACCTAAATAGACATTTTCCAAAGAAGACATACAGATGGCCAAGAGGCACATGAAAAGCTGCTCAACATCACTAACTATTAGAGAAATGCAAATCAAAACTACAATGAGGTATCACCTCACACCAGTCAGAAGGGCCATCATCAAAAAATCTACAAATAAAAAATGCTGGAGAGGATGTGGAGAAAAGGGAACCCTCTTGCATTGTTGGTGGGAATGTAAAGTGATGCAGCCACTATGGAAAAGAGTATGGACATTCATTAAAAAACTAAAAATAGAACTACCATATGACCCAGCAATCCCACTACTGGGCACATACTCAAAGAAAACCATAACTCAAAAAGACACATGTACTGCAATTCTTATTGCAGCACTATTTACAATAGCCAGGACATGGAAACAACCTAAATGTCCATAGACAGACGAATGGATAAAGAAGATATGGTACATATATACAATGGAAAATTACTCAGCCATAAAAAGGAATGAAATTGGGTCATTTATAGAGATATGGATAGACCTAGAGTCTGTCATACAGAGTGAAATAAGTCAGAAAGAGAAAAACGAATATCATATACTAATGCGTATATGTGGACTCTAGAAAAATGGTACAGATAAACCTATTTGCAGGGCAGGAATAGAGATGCAGACGTAGAGGATGGACATATGGACATGGGGGAAGGGAAGGGTGGGATGTATCGGGAGATTAGGATTGACATATATACACTACCGTGTATAAAACAGACAGGCTAGTGGGAACCTGCTGCATAGCACAGGGAGCTCAGATCAGTGCTCTATAATAACATAGATTGGTGGGATGCAGAGGGGGATGGGAAGGAGGTCCAAGAGGGTGGGGATTTATTATACATACAGCTGATTCACTTCGTTGTACAGCAGAAACTAACAACATCGTAAAGAAAAAAAAAGAAAAAAGAAGGAAAAGGATCTCCCCAGATAAAGTGCTTAAGGTATTAGAGAACCAGTGACAAGTTAATACACCACTGTAGTTTTCTTTCCCCACTAGTTTTTCTTAATTAATGTCACTGACACTTGTTCAGAATGAAACGTCTCTTTGCAGAACTCTTGAGATGAAGAGGAAATCAACAACAAGAAGACCCTGGGCTAATTTATCCTTTGTAGCATCCCCAACTTAGGCCACTTATCCATAACACTGGATTTAGACAATTTGCTGGAATGACTTTTCTTTTGATAAAACAAAGACCTTTTCCCCATCGTATTCTAAAGTCCAGTCCTCAGGTTATTTGCAGTGGCCATTCTGTCAACCCCTCCACAGACACCCTTTCACACACAAAAATACTTATCTGCACTCAGGGCTGGCTGTTTAATGGATATAGTGCAGCATGTTTTTCTGAGCTTCGAAATGTAATACGTTTTGAGAAAATGGATGGAACCATTGGTTTCCATAGTGGACGCTCTGCTGCTGCCTCAGAGTATGGCAGGAAGAGCCCTGACCTGTGGGCTGAAGTCAGAAACCTGTGCTTCCAGATTGACTCTTCGCCCTGGCTGTCTGTGGGACTTTGAGTCATCGGAGTTCTCAAATGTGTCAGTTCCCTCACTTCTAAAATAAAAAGGATTGCAACAGATGATCCATAAGGGCTTTCCTAGCTCTGAAGATTTTTAATGCTCTATTTAGTTTAGAAATAGAGGCCTTTCTTATGACCTGGTGCTTTAAACCCTTTTGCCTTGCAGCTGATTCTCTATAAAGTTAAATGTTCATTCTCGCATACGCCATGGTTTATTAGAAATGAGTGTCAGGAAATGTGGAGAATCCTATATTTAACATCTCAGAATTGGATACTAGTTTGACATAAATAGCAAGTTGTTATCTGAGTAGATTACAATGGATTTACTATCAAGCAAATTAAATCACTGGGGACAGATGTGTTTTTAGAATTGTCTGAGACAATCAATCTGTGAGGAGAAAATTTTTGGTAGCTGCCAAGTTGTCCTGTATAATTCAAAGATATGTCACCCAAGCACTTCCTTTTCAGTGGCCAATAGCGAGTGTTAGCAGGAAAGGAATGATCAGAGAGGGGCAGGTGTATGCTATTCTAAATTGTATCCTACAGGCTTTCTGGAAATTGTGAAGCATATGGAGGAGTGAGCAAGAGTCAGCAGAAAAGTTAAACAGGAAGCAAGATGATGGATAACAAAAGGTGCAGGAAGGAGACAAAGGACAGGGAAATAACTGAAAGTCATACCGTGTGGTCAACGAAGTATCTGACTTTTATGCTAAGAGAAAACAGAAGCAAATGGTAGGAGGGGCCTGACCAAGGTCATGAGTAAGAAAGATGATCTGAATGTATTAGAATGGAAGGGAAATGGTGGGGTTGGAGAAGGCCTGTGATGAAAATGTGATAACTGCGCAGATGTAAGAGGGATTAAGAATACGTACATTGAACAGTCAATGAAAAAAACAGATGCTTCTTTTTTCAAAATGCTTTCCCAGTGAGATTGACAAGATTGGCATTTCATATCAATGTTGCAGTAACCAAATTTTCAATGAATGTCTGGTTAAGTCTTTTCTCCCTTTGGTAAAAGTGTTACTTCAATTAAAAATGCTTTATAATGTTTCCTGTTATATTAAAGATCTAAACATGAAAAAGAAAAATTTAAAAATATTAGAAGTAATTATAGGAAAACATTATGACCTTAGGAAGGGAAATAGTTTCTTAAAACACAAGATTGATACATTTTCCTTCATAAGAATTATAAACTTATCTATATAAAAATATACTGCTAAACATGAGAAGACTAGAAAAAGAAGCTATTTGGAACATGTATAACAATTACTATCCACAACATATATAAATATTTCCTACAAATCAACATGATAAAGACTAAAAATTTTTAAAGGTTCACATAAAATTAAAGAGAAGATATGAACAGAAGATTTTTTAAACTGCTTTTCCAGCAAGATTTGGGTAGTTATTACTAATGACAATATTCAGGTGTTTAGGTAAAAGGCGTGGCAGTCTTTGCCCAACAAGAACCTTGTTTGTTCATTGACCCGGAAAAGAGCATTCTATCACTAATCAGAGCCATTGTGTTTGGCAGAAATGGAGTTAGTAAACTTACTCTATAAGGGCCAGATAGTAAATATTTTAGGCTTTACAGTTAATTGTATTAGTGTCCTAGTGCTGCTATGTAATAAATTACCACAAACTTAGCAGCTGAAAACAACACAATTGTATTTCACAGTTCTGGATGTCAAAAGTCCTAGAATCAAAGTGTTGGCAGGGCCGTGCTCCTTTTGGAGGCCTTAGGGGCGAATCCATTTCCTTACATTTTCCAGCTCCAAGACCACCTACATTCCTTAGATTATGGTCCCTTCATCCTTCTTCAAAGCCAGCAGCAGAGCATCTTTAAATTTCTCTCCTTTCCTGACCCTGATATTGGGCTCACCTAGATAATCCAGGATGATTTTTCCATCTAAAATTCTTAACTTAATCACATCTGCAAATTCCCTTTTGCCATGTAAATTAGCATTCACAAATTCCTAGAATTATGACAAGGATATCTTTGGAGGCCATTATTCTGTCTACCATATGTGTCCTTTGGTCTCTAACTGCAACTACTCAACTCTGACATTGCAGAGGAAAAACAGCCACAGACAACACGTTCATCAGTAGGTGTGGCTGGGTCCTTATAAATCTGCACTTACAACAACAGACTATGAGCCAGAATTCAGAATTGACCCATGGGCTCGCATTTGCAACCCCTAGGGTAGATTTTCAAAAAAGCAGGAACAAATTTAATATAGAAAATTAGAGGCTTATACAGCATTCAAAGAGCTAAAAAGGAAGAAAGAAAAGAGAGGGTTCTGCAGGCTTTCAGAGTATCCAGAAGGGCAGCAGCCTCAAGGAAGCAGATGATCCTGTCTGTCTGCAGCACTGGCTCGGCTTGTATCCAGGAGGAAGACTGGAAGCCCTGCACACTCAGCCTTCACTCACACCTGCCCTCAGTTACAGTGAGTCTGGGGGATGTAGTTTCCCGGGTTTTAGCTCCTCTGTGGGAGAGTTTAGAAGGAGTACAGTGTCATCAGATAATACCTGACAAAGATGGTTAGCTGTGGTTTAAAAAAGTAATAATTTGAATTGAGTGTGGAGAGATGCCATGAAATGGCATATTCACCAGAGGAATACTTGTTGGAAAATGAATGTGATTCTTTCAGCCAGACTTTATTTCCCAGTTCCATAGTCTGGCTGGTTATACATGATAAGCATGTGAGTGTGTCTGTTTTTGTTTTCACCAACTGGACATAAGCAGTCTGCTCTGACAGCTTTGAGATCAGCCACAGCTGGAACTCAATCCTGTCTCCACCTCTTTCCATCTACATGACCTTGGTCACTGCCTTGGTGTCAGTTTCCTCATCAGTAAAATACTCGTGACAGCATCTAGCATATGATTTGGATAGGAAGAGAATGAGATAATATATGTAAAGTGCCTGGTATAAAGTTGATGCTAAATAAATAACTATTATTATTCTCCCTTCCTTGTTAACTCATGAGACTGAATATCTTAGAGAATTTTAAATAAACGATGGGTTCTTCATTAATGTTCTTATTAGAGAAAATTCCCAAGATTTTTTCCTTTTTCCTCCACTGACTCCCCTTTCCCTCACCTGTTCTTACCCCACCCCACAGATGAAACCACCTCTCCTCAGGTAAATGGCTCACCTATCTTCCAATACTCAGGGGATAAACCAAATCAGTTTGACTAAATGAACCTGGCCATCCTTATAGGAGAAGATCATCTCATTTTGGACTCAAATCCCTGATACACTGTCCAGTCAAGCTTTACCATCAATCTAGCTGAAGTCTGACCCACATTTGATTCAGTTTTCTCGTACAGACACTGTGATAAAGACTTAGAGTATGGGGGAGAGGTAAGTGGTACGATTTATACACCAAACCCCACCTTGCACCTTGAACAATGGGCTTGAGACATTATCTTTGTATTTTTATCTTTGGTTAATAATGACTTTCATTTAAAAGTTTATTAACATAAAGCTAAAAAAGCATGCTTTACTTTCTGCTTATTATTCAAAGATATATAAAAACTTCACCAATAATAATTATAGTTTGCTTATATGCTGTGCTACACTAATTTCTTCTTTAAGAAGGTGTGTGCCTTTATAACAATTTGGTGACTAGTTTTAGTAGAGAATTGCAATGGCTTCTGAGACAGGAGAGCTAGCATGCAAGAATATGTATTTATGCATTTTACTTTTCTGGTACATTACATATTGTGTGGCAGCTGAAGTTTCTACTTTTATTATTTTCCCTTTAGGTGAGAAAAACTGAAGACACCTAACTTGCCCAAGGGTCAAACAATTGATTGTAACAGTGTGCTAAGAACTAGTCAGAGACAGAAACTGAATAAATACTCAACTTTGCTGTTTATGGTTCCCATCCCACATCCAGCTCTCTATCATCATTTTGGGCTGGGCTCAGAGAGGTCCCTCACATACCCATGCCCAGGAGCTCCTGACAGCCTCATGCACAAAGGAGCCCCGCTGTGAGGTGGCAGTCAGCAGTACTGCTAAGCTGAGAAACCCTCCACGCCAATCATCCCAGAGGCAGGAGCAAGTGAAGAATATGCTGTCAGCTCCTGGTATTGCCCCCTGTACAGGAAACTGCGTGCTGGCTAATAGAGGCCAGAGGTCTGTGTGGCCTTGGGATGAATTTCGGGGGTTGAACATTGAATAGTAGAAGGGAGAGGACCTAGCCTGAGGGAGGCTGGTAAACCTCTCCTATGAAGCAGAAAATCAGCTGGAACAACCTACTAGTAAGTAATAAACTGGCATGAATAACCTAGCCTAGCTGACTCTGAATTGCATTCTGTGAAGCCAACAGAAAGATGAGCTTATCTATGGGCATATCTATAAGTATATGCTGCCTATAGGAGGATATTTATAAGATCTACCTCTTCTCATTTATTTGCCTTTAATATGTGGCTAAGAATCAGTAAGAACCACCACAAAAAAGTGTTGAGAAAAATTAAAATTTATGTTGCTGGGTCCTTATAAAATCTAACTTTCGTTCCCAAACACTGAGTTGAAGATATGGTAGCAGGAGTTCTTCTCCCAAACTTCTAATGATTTAAACTTGAGAGAGCATATTTCAACTATTTAGAACGCCAAATTAGGCATCAGCAAGTATGAATTCCAGAATCCTAAAGCTGGAACTATCATTAGCTTTCTGTAAATTAATTTCAGAGCCTTGAGTTCCTCATGAGAAATAAAGAATCTACCTACTTTAGAAAGTCACTGGTTGTTGAAAAGGCTAAATTATAAAACAACTGCAAGAACATTTAGGGAATCTCAAAATGTTAGAAAAAGGTAGGCTTTATCATCATAGAAATCTACATTAAACTGACTTGCACCCAGCATCGGGTTATATCGCTAACATTCACGTAATGCAATCCACAGATGTCATTTCTTCTGAGGGAGACTTCCAATTCAGATTTGCAAACCCAAACATGAGTCAAGAAAAACACTTTCTAGATGGATTGAGAATATCGTAAAAGGCCATGAGCAGATATAAAAGCAAACAGCATCTGAGTTCATTTAGCGGAAAGTGGCTACAGGGTGCCGTGCATTATGGTATTAAGCTCGATTCTATTCAACATCTTTATTAATCATCTAGAAGATGAGCAAAACAGCACATTAATTAAATCTGCAGATGGTGCTAAACAGAGGGATATTTCAGAGTCCATTGCGGGCAAAGTAACAACATAAAAAGACTCAATTTAAAAGGATGCAGAGCAAAACACTAATGAGTATTTGTGTTGGTACAATAAAGGCTCAAAACACCTAGAGTGGAATATGAAATACCGCCAAGGGCCTTGAACAGAGTGATAACAATTAGTGATGATAAGGATACAAATGAAAATATTATTGGCAGCAAAAAAAGAGCTGTGTAAGTAAATTTCTGTTTTGTCACATCATGTTATCTCTCTGCCTGACATCCAGACAGAATTTACTTCATAGATGGGGCACGTCAGACGAGAGCGGGGATGCGGTCATGATGTGGGACTAGGGGTATAAAGGGACCTGACTGGATAGCCCCTCAAATATGCACTCGAAGATTGATTTCACCAAGCTAGCTACTACTGGCCTGCTAAGTCATGTACTTCTTTCTTCCACAACCTTGCTCCACAGTTTATCCTACATAAAGCTACCAGAATCATTTTCCTCTAACACTGTTCAACATGCTACTTCCCTGTTGAATAGGTGAACAAATAGCTCTGAATTAAGACCCTTATCATTCTTTTCCCCCCATTAAAACAAAGTTAATGTGGTTTCCAGGTTCTAAACAAGAACTATTCATTGCTCCCCAAATACTTAAAAAAAATCCTCTTATATGCCATTTCCCCTAATTTTATTTCCATCCCTCTCCAATTTATATCAGGCAAGGTCCCAACAAGGCTAGATGCCACACTCAAAACAGAATACTTCACGAGGGTTTAATTACAAAGGGGCTACTCACATATTAGGTTTTGGGAGCCACTTACTTAGCATGGTCATCCAAGATTTAATACGAGGTTGACTATTAGACCCTCTACGTGTGAAGGCATCAGGAACTTATTAGAACCTACAAGAGAAGTCATGTAAGGTTGACAGGCTTGAGAAAAGCAGTGACATTTAATCTGGGGCCTCAGCCAGCTAGAGACAATTTTGGTGGGAAAGAATCAGGGTGATGAATACCTTGATCTCACTCTTCTCCCTCTATCTGATCACCTTTTAGGGCTCTCCATCGGCCTGAACCAACCAGAAATCAAAGGGAATGTAAGGTCATTTACGTGGTTGATATAGGTTCACCCTCACACGCCAGGGAGCAGAACAGAGAAAGATGTGAGAGGGGAAAGTGGAAGGTACCTGGCAGGACATTCTCACCTAGAACTTGGTGGGAATGAGGATATAGGTAAATAGGCCATCCCAACTATATCCTAGCTTCCTCTTGCCTGAGAATATAATCAATGGGACATAGAAGTAGTAATCGATTGTTACAACAAAACATAGTAAACTTTGGCCAAACTTGAGATCAAAAGTTCTAACATATATAAAATGTGTGGTATATATAAGAGAATGCAATGCTTTGGTAAGTTAAAAAGAGCCACAAAATGAACACACTGGAATCCATAACATCTTACACAGACCATGTTTCCTAGCACGACTTGCTTTTCAATCACTCAGTGTTCTGAGATTCATTCATATTGGTGCACAGAACTGTTCATTTACTTTCACCGTCATAGAGTATTTATCATATGAATATTCCACAACTATTTATTAATCCTTTGGTAGACACGTGTTGCTGTTGAAAATGAAGTCATCATGAATATCCTTATTCATGTCTCCTAGTACATGTGTACAAAAGTTTCCCTAAGATATATTATCTAGGACTGGTAATACTGGGTGACAGTATGTATATCTTAAACTTTATTAGATAATTCCATAATTTTGTATCAATTTACTCTCCCAAGAGCAGTGTTTAAGTGTTTCTATTGCTTCCCGTGCCCACCAACTCTTAGCTATGTCATTTGTTTAATTTTTTTGAGCCCAGTGTATGTGAGATATTATTCCATGGTGTTTTATTAGTTTTCAGGTCTGACTGCTAATGAGTTTGAGCATCTCTTCATTCTTATGTCCTCCTGTGTGAAATATTATTTTATGTGTTATCCACTTGGGGAGTATTATTTTGTTTTTTGTTTTTTTTTCCCCTTAATTTGTGGGAGTTGTTTGTATGTCCTGGACATGAACATTTTAGTGGCTATGCTGCAAATATCTTCTCCTAAGCTGTACATTTAAAACTTTATTTAATGTCTCTTTTGAGAACCAGAAGTTCTTAATTTTATTATAGTTAATTCTCTTATCTTTTCCTTTGCGGCTTACACATTTATTGAATAAATCTTTCCCTTTCTCAAAAGCACAAAAAGAACATTCTTTGTTTCAAACTCTGTTAAAGTTTTGCCTTATATGTAGGTCTTTAATCCGTTATATGCTTCCTTTTCAATAATACTGTTTTTCTTGGCCATTCTTCCATATAAATTTTAAAATTTTGTGGATATTATAACTGAAACTGCATTGATTGTTTAGATAGAATTGGAAAGAACTAATATCTGTAGGATATTTAGTCTGTTTATCCATTTATTAAAATTATATTTTCTATCCCTATTCTGGTGGATAGAAATGCAATTGATTTTTTTGATGCTTTATTGATCTTTCATTCAGCAACGTTGTCAGTTCCGTATTAATTCAGATAATTTGTAGAAAATTTTGGATTTTGAATGTAGGCAAGACATCTATGAAAAATGGTTTTGTTTCTTCCACTCCAATTCTTATATTTTTGTTCCTTTTTCTTGTCTTATCATGCTGTTTAGGAGCTCCAGTATGTTGAATTAGATGCGGCAATAATGGACATCCTCATCTTGTTCCTGAAGTGAAAGAGAATGCTCCTAACATTTCACAATGGGTAGAATTTTTACTGTAAATAAGCATATTTTGAAACTGGAGTTTTGTAACTCATCTATACTATTTGTATGTTAATTCAGGAATTACTTACCTTGAGAAATATTGAGTTAATATTGCAGAAGTTGGTGCTATAGAGGCCTAAATTTAAGCTTATGAATATCTGCCTAATATTCAAAGAGATTTAGAAGAAAATTGGGAGAAAGGAATATTTAAGTCCCTTCTCTTTTCAACCCTCCCTCTCCCATCCCCAAGGGCCCTAACCCACCTCACTCCATTATTATTATCATTACTCATCTTGATGAGTTGCCATTGTTTGATATGGTAAAGATTGTGGGAACAATAGGTGTGAAACATTAGGAGTTCATTTTTTAAGTTTAATCAAAATTGCTTTTTAAATATTTAACTGGTAACGTCAAATATGCAGCCAACTGCAGAGTCTGGAGTTCAGAGTAGAGGTCCAGGTTAGCATAGAAATCTGGGCAACGTCAGTTTTTATAGATGGTGTTTAAAGCCATAAAGACTGGATGGAATCACCCAGGGGTGAGTAAAGACACTAGAAAGAATCAAGGACTGAGGACTGGGAACTCATATTTTAAGATTTGACATATGAAATGAAATTAACAGAGGAGGCTAAGGAAGAGATGTCATTGAAGAAACAGAATCAAGAACACATGGTTCTCCTGAAGTCAAGTTCTGAAACTGTTTCAAGGAAGAGGGTACAGTCATCTAGGTCAAACGATGCCAATAGGTCAAGTAAGAAGAGGTTCAAGAACTAAGTACTGGACTTCACAGCACAGAGGTTGTTTGTAACCTTCATATTTGGTGAAAAGGTTGATGACAGGTTCAAGAGAGAACAAGGAGATAGGACATCATTTCATGCATAGTTGTGTGACCTAATGTTTTCACTTATTAAAAGTAGAATATATAAGCACACAGAAACTGTTATAGCATCAGTTTCAATGGCTAGATAGTACTCAAGTATGGATGTTCTGCATTGTATTTAATTAATTCCATATGTTTGGATATATGAATTGTTTCCTCCCCCCCACCACCCCTTTGCTTGTAAAAACACATGGGAATAAACACTTAATACATTTTCTATTTCTGGAATTCTTTGTTTATTTTCTCAGGTTAAATTACCACAAACAGACGTACTGGCTCAAAGGATACATGTAATATATGTCATAGCATATTAAAGGATATCGTGCTATGACATTTCACAGAAGAATATATAAATGGCTAATAATGAAATTAGAAACCATGTCTATCTACTATTGATCCAATACATGCAAAAGAAACATTTTGAAAGGAGGTTTAATCAGAATTTTGAGAGCTGTTATAAGGATCTCAATTTAAGTGAAAGCAGTTGAGAATCAAATCTGGTTTATATGTATATTTTTTTTCTTTTATTCAACATTTTTTGAGTGATTTGAAGTATGCTTGATTCTGGGGGACAATGACTATAAGACAAACATTATCCAATTGAACTATGCAGCCTTATATCATCCTGCATTTCCTTAGCTAGCAAACAGTGTATCAAACAAATAATTCTGCCTCTATCTCTTTCGCCAGTGGATAAGTAGGATTTATGTAATTTTTGGTGTTTAACTGATCCTTGATGCTGCAAAACGACCATTTATTCCAGTGATTCAAATAGAACGTTGATTTAGTTCAAAATTCTGAAGTTAAGCAACCTCATCCCTTCTATTACTCCTAATAATTATCTTGCTATTTATCATAGGATATGGATTTTTATATTTTGAGGGCATGGCATGAGGGATGAATGCTAAGGAATCATAAAATGCTCTAATGTGAGGGGTTTGGTTTTATATTTAGTTGTTGGTGATTGGGGATTGGTAGGATAGTAGATATGATTAAGATGTGGTTAAATAAAGATAAGGCTTCCCCTTGGACAAAGCTTGAAATGTAGAGAGTCTACTCCCACGAGGCCAAAAGACAGGTCAATAAAACCTTCCAAGATTCTTCAAGGCAAATGGGTTTCTGGCCTGTTACTAAAAGGGCCTAAGAAATTAAGTATGGAGGAGTGTTTGGTTCCTGTAACAAAAACAAATAAGATACCATTACACTAGTAAAGAGAGAAAGAGTGAGAGAGGGAATATACTATGTACATTTGGAAGGATGCAAGTGAAGGAGCTCTCATACACTGCTAGTGGCAACATCAATTGCTACCTCTCTAGAGAGCAGTTTGACAGTAAGTTTTTAGAGTCTTAAAATGTTCTACTTCCAGTAATTTATCCTAGGAAAATATTTGGAGGTGTTCTCAAAGATTTATATATTATGTTTATTATAACGTTATTTATAAGAGTAAAGAGTTGAAAATAATATAAATGTTGACCAATAGGCACTTGGTATAATAAATTAAGTTGTATCTATGTGATTTATTACTATGCAGCAGTTTATAATCATATTCTCAAAGACTATTTGATAGCATGGAGAAATATTCACAATATAATGCTAAATTAAAACTGTCAGGTACAAACAAACAGCATTAAATAGCTACCACTTCTTGAACATTAATTTTGTACTAGGATATGTATTCAGGGCTTTAGAAACACCTCACTGAATAATCCTCTAACAAATCTGTAAGATAGCTATTGCTATTCTCAATTTATATAATGTGAATCTAAGGTTAGAGAGTTAAGCTGCATTTCAAGTCCAAGTTCTCCAATGAAATGGAGCAGCTTTGAATATGCAGAGGCACTGGAGGAAAAATGTTTTGAAATCAGAAATCTTATGTGGTTCAAGTTCAAAGGAGAAAGTGGCAGATTATGAAAAAATGTTAGAATTTGCAGAATGTTATACCCTCATTATAGTTTAAATTAATCTGGTAGGTGATGAGGATATTTTCAAAGTTTTCAAGGAAGGGAGTGAAATGATCTGATTTGTTTTAGAATGATAACTGAAGAACTCTACCAGGGATGGAATTGCAACAGGACACCTGGCAGTTGTTTAAATACCAGTCAATAAAGGTTTTGTCTCTAGGGGATGATAGTGGAGACAGAGAGCAGAGGACAGAGTAGAGACACACTGTGGGTAAAGAACTAATTAGACTCCAAGACAGAGAGCATGTTAAGTTCTAAGACACAGGAAAGCGAAGAGACAACATGCCTTTAAGTTTCCAAAATCAGCAGCTATATGCACCGTGTTATCTAATGAAGTAGAAACCTAGGGAAAGTTCAATATACAGGGCAGCTGACCCTGAGTTTGATTTTGAAGAAATTGTATGTGAGGAACCACTTTAAAGGAGGCAATCTAGAAGCAGAAGATTTTGGAGTTCAGGGGAAAAAAAACTATGTTAAAGTATAGACTTGAGGGTTATTTGCATATTAAAGTTATTTGAAGCCATGGGAGTAAATGAGATTTCCAACAGAAAGGATATAGAATAGGGCTTCTCAAATGGGCATGGATGGGTGTATCAGAATTGCCTGAAGAGATTTTCCAAATTACATATTCAGTCATTGTCTACTAGAGATTCTATTATGTCTCCTCCTTCCATAGGGGGTGGGGAGACCATGGATTGAAAAAGTAAGCAGGGTTTTTTGTTTGTTTATAACTGGCAACCACATTTATAGATGCTTAATAGACACTTTATAAATGAAAAATTGATGGATGCAATTAGAATTCTTGAAGCCATACTCCCTGAATGAAGTGTTGGGGTTAATATAACTCTGATCATGTCCCTAATCAGTGATTGGATGTATCAGGAGTGATATTTCCTTTGTAAGTGCAATAGGGCCTGAAAAAAAATCACTTAGCATACCTGAACCTACATGTGGTTTACATTTCAACACTGTATTTGTAATTATGTTTTGAATCTTTAAATTCATTTTCCCTCAGGAATAGTTTCCAGGCAAACTCATAAGAGCCCGTTTCATCCCAATATATTCTAAATAGTGTTTATTTTCCAAAGAAAACTGGTACCAAAGCATATTTTTTGTAATTTTGGTACAGTTTATTAAAACAGAGGAACCATAAAACAGAATGGATTGAATATGCAAGGTGATATCTAAGCCATGAAGATGCAGAACAGGAAAAAAAAAAAAAAAAAAAGGAAGAGTCATCATGCATGAGCTATGAATTAAAAGAGATGAGATTTCCAGTCTCATTCCCAAGTGGTCCACTAGGTAATGATTCCAGCCTAGAACATCTTAGGTTCTTAGGTGCAGAGATGTGTCCGCTATGAGTATTAAGGAACCAGATCTTGACACTAGTCATCTCTTCATATGGGACATTTGAAGATATGCCCCTTAATTCACAAAGGTTTTTACTTACATTATAAAGGAAAACTTCTGTGTGGATACAGAGTGACTAGAAGAGAAGCATCAGAGATTAACAGAAAAGTACACAGAAGCTCGTTATCCTCCATATCTTGCCCATTTAAGCACTTCTTGGTTTTAATGTGACATGATATTAATACTCATGTATCTTCTGTGTTGTGTGTGTATTACAGAGCTATAGTGAATTACAAGAGCTATAATTTCCTTGCTTTATAAGTCTAGATATTCCTCCCATGGAAGAAAGGAATTTGGATGGTAATTCAGTAAACTTTTGTGGTGTTACATATGACTATTTTAGAAAAAGAATGAGAGTTTTGCCATTAAATTTTTAAAATCTATTTTAAATGTCAAACCAAAAATGAATAAAAGTACAATAAAATTTATAGTTTGTACTTGAGTCAGTTAGACGGGACACTATGTTAATCCCATGTAGGACACAATCAGCTCAGAAAGATAGATTCTAGAATAGGAAATGAGCTGTTAAGGGCACTGTTACATTTCAAGTACCAGTGGATGGATGAGAATCTTGACTCCTACTCTCTATCTCCATTATCACAGCTGAAGACAGATAGGAAACACAGTTTAGAGGTAGAATTAACCAGACTCAAAGACACCCCTCCCACACAGAGGTTTAGAAACACATATACACACACACACCCACTTGGCCCTAGCTTTCCTTTCACATGTGCATCAGAAACAACATATCCTCAGGTTTGCTGCAGAGACGGTCTTACGTCTCAGACACATGCCAAAGGAACACAGCAGGTTCTCGTAATTGGTCTTTCAATCTGAACTATGCCATGAGGACTCAATTCTGAAGCTGGAAACAGAGTACCTGGCAATCTGTCACTGAGAAGAATCAAAGGTAAATCTCCTTTGTGTTAGGTGGGGCAGGAAATATAAAGCCAGCATTCATGTGGAATGAGAAAACTCGTGTTGGAAAAAATCTTTGGAATAGAGACTTTCATCATTTTGCAAGGCTCCAGATAGCATTTATTCTTGTATTTTCTAGTATGGGTAGGTGAACTTATGAGATTGAAGAGAATCCTTTATGGTGGAGAGAGAGGGAGATGGGGGGGGAGGGCGGAAGAGAAGAAGGAAATCTTCCTTCCAGGTGTTGCTATAAGAAGATAGGGTCCTTTCATAGATGCTTGTGGACTTGGCCAAAAGAGGAAAGAGTTATTACAATGCAGAGACAAGGCACATGACTTAAAGGAGGAAGCATAGTGGGAAGCTTAACTCTAGATGACAATTAATACTGCAGTTTTTCAGGTTAAATACTGATTAAAAGTGATACTAAATCTTCTTTTCCTTAAATTTCTCAAGCTGAGAAAAAAAAAATTCCTGGGCTATACTCAAAAGAGGTATACTTTTAGAAATATGGAGACTAGGGGACACACAATTTTAAGACGTGTTTGCAAAATAATATATATTTTTTCAGGCATGGCAGTACTGGAATAGCTTGGATTAAAAAAAGAAAACCAATACTTAGAAAACATCCTTGGGAATATACTTTCTGGGTGAGAGTACACTGGTTGTCAATATGATCTCCACTAAAACTTTCAACTTTTTAAATGTAGTTTGAATCTTTCAGATCCGGCCTTTTGCTCTAGTTCTGAAAGCCAGCCTCCTACCCAGAATCTCGAATCCTTGTTGACCTGGTCAGCTACCAATGCTATTAACAGTCACTGGGCATACAACCAAGCTTTGAGTACTACTTTGGCTATATAAATTATGCTCCTATAAGAGGTATATTCTGCAAGATAAGTTACCATAAAATAAACTCCAGTCCTCCTGCCCAGTCATTAGCTTGGTCCGCGTCTTGTTTTTATGAGTTTAAAAGGCAATCTGTGCTCATGAGAGAAATGTGACTATGGGAGAAACCTGAAGGTAAGCAGAGGTTTATAAGGAGCAAGGCAGCATGATTAGTTTCTCTCAGTAGGAAAATTTCAGGACGAATAGAATTTTTGCAGATTTGATCTTTAGAAACTCTGAAAAAACTGTTTTAGTCATCAAGAAGTTGTATTCATTGTCTCACCTGGAGGGGAAAAAAGGCAGTTTCCTCTCCTTCCAAAGCATATTACCACAGTTCTGAAGTATCTGAGAGTATCTTTGCATAAGGAAAGGACTGAGCTTCCCCAGAGGCCTGTGCAGTGCACTTCAGGGCCCTTCCTTCAAGAATGTCAATATCCTCAGCAAACCTTGGCTGAATCATCGTCATTACAGCCCAGACAATAGGCATCTGAACATCTCACAGCATCTTCTCTTCAGTGTATAAAGGAGATTTTAAATTGGGATGGAGTGTGTCATGGCTAGGGGTCAAATAAGGCTTTTTCAAAAGGGAACACTGAATCCAATATCTAATACAACACGGGAGTTAGAAAAGTAGTTTTCTGTTCAGCTTGTCCAAAGGTTCTTTACTGGGTGACAGAGGAAGTGAAAATTCCTACACGGTATTTTGCAAGCATGACTCAGCCTCAAGATGCAGGAATTTACAGAAAAATGGCTGGGAGGCCTATGGCTTGTATACACTAGCATGCTGCTCTCTGAACAGATCTTCATTTTCCCTATTCTGTATATTCAGAAAATTTAGTCTTAACCCTTTAAGTGACCCTGAAATTCACTTGAGTTGTTTTCTTGCAGAATAGGACCGTCAATTCCAGACAAGTATTTATTCTCTTGAATATATTATGTACTTGAATTTAGCCAACAGTCCCTGCAAGAAACAAAGAAAGGTTCTCTCCCCTTTAAGCACTAAAGGGCACCATGTTGCACGGTCCAGAGGACAAGCTGTTTGTGTGTTATCTCCACATGTTTTGTCATCTCTGCTAACCTGTCAATAGACTGTACATTTTAAGAGGTGAGAAAGTGGTGTTTACAACTGCACTCTGAATCCAGAATGAGTTCAAATGTATTATATGACATTGACGATCACCAACATTAAGGACATCTGGAGTAGCTGATCTCTGGTTCATGAATAATGAGTTATCTTGGTTTTAATAATTTACTTTAAAACATCTTTTCCCTCTCTTCTTTATCTGTGAAGTTGCCGGAGCTTTCTACCTCACCTTAGATGATTACTTAGTTATATTCCTAGAGGGCAGATATAAGTTAATGAGCATCAAGGGAGGGGACAAGAAGCAAGAACAAAAACAGCATATTGCCTTCAAGACTATTAACGTCCCTTTGTGGAGGATGGCAACAGCTAATGTCTGGCAAGAGCAGTGGAGGAAGAAATTGCTGCAGGTTCAGGTGGGAGAGTGAGTCACCTTGAGGCTGGCATTGCTGATGAGGTTTGGAGAATAATCTTCCCATTAGGAGTGGGGCCTCCTTTGAGGATGGGGGTATTATTCATGTCCAGTACTTGCAATGTTTGATTTACTTCCTGTGTACTGCACAGGAACAAAGCATTAAAGCCCCACACATCAAGGATCCGCAGAGGGTCTCTGCAAATGCATCTGTTCTCAAAGATGTTAGGAGATGTTAGAGTCTGGAGCATTTCTTTTTGTGTGTGGGCATACACCACAGCACAGAGATGCAAGTTATTTGAATGGAGAGATAAACAGGTAGGTAGGTAAACAGGTAGGTGGGTCGACAGATATCATCACTTAGGATTTTTAGTAGAAAAATGTCTTGTCTGTACTGTGCCACTCTGCAAAGTTCCTGTTTATGGAAAATTTGTTAAATTTAGATATCAAAATAGTTAAGTCATTTTTAATCTACTTGCAACCACAGGAAGTGTCTAGCAGATTTTATTAATAATAAAAGTGATTTTCATAGAGCTGGATTTGGAATTGTGTGCTTGCCTTAAATGTCAAGTCACTGTAATGAGGTATTAGCTTGCTTTGGCTTAAATTTGTATGTTTTATTCTTCCTCACTTTTAAATACCTTTTCTTAATCCCTTATTTTTGGCTCATTTGGTATGATTATCATTTCAATTCCTTGCCTCCTGAATAATAGATTCTACATCATTCTCATTTTGGTCTTTGATTCCTTATTAAAAATCCTGAAGCCTAACAGCTAATGATGCTATTGATGCATGGCAATGCTGCATTTAATCAAGGGTTGTTTTTTTTTTTCTCATTATTACACCATATCCTTCTTACCCTATCAATAAGCATCTTTGTGTTTTTCCATTTCCTCGTTTTATTTAAGTTGGGAACAGACATTTAGAGTCAGTGAGCCCTCAAAATGACCTTATACCTAATAAGGTGTTTTCAGTTCTAATCAATATAACTTTGAGGAGGCTTTGGGTAATTCTGCATACAGCTGTTTTATGTCCCTCTATTTAATTCCATAGGCGTTTTATTTAAAAGGAAAAAATGTGATGTGTAGGAGGCAAGTCCTGTCACACACAAGCTATCCAACTTAAGATATAAGAATCCTGTGAGTTTATTGAACATACTTATTTTTGCAAAGAGCTAATCATTTAAAAGATGCCAGATTTCTCAGTGTGAGATAGCTGCCGTTTGGTTTCAAGTTAGTCAAACGGTTTTCAAATTCATCTTCTTGTACCAGTTACCGTAGTTGGACAATAGTTTAAAGAAAACCTGCGGTCAGCTGGCTAGTTATACAAGAAAAATTTGCAACTTGTTTGGAATTTTGACTTCCTAAGAAACTATTCCAAAAAATGATCTATGGAACACAAAGGTCTTTAATATTTATTAGTATGTGTGGAATTTGTGGTATGTGTTTAGTTAACTGAAAAAATACTCTGATCAGCTATGAGGAAGTACTGAGCTATCAGTGTTAATGAGACCAAATGTACTTTCAACCTGCTTCTTCTGTTCCCAGCTATGAAATGCACAACTGTGTAGTGCAGTCATCAGGAGGACCATATCACAGTGTGAATAGGGAAGGAAATTCCATTTTACTACTGGTGGGAGGGGAAATCACTTATTGCCAGATAGGCATTACATCACCTTACGAAGAAAATTAAAGAACTGACATAGGATAGTATTAAGCAGGTATAAATTATGGGAAAGGCAAGAGATCACTTCCAGCTGTCAGAATCTCTTCTTGAACCTTGTTGATACATTTGTAGAGGAACAAGGATTAAAAGGGGGCAAAATAATTAAACAAACATCCACTCTTAGATGTAAATTCCTAGCCAATGCACCTCTCTCTCCAATGACTTAATAAAAACCAATAGAAAGTTTGAGATTAGGTACATGTAAGAATCATTTACTTGAGTGACTCTGAGAGCACGACTTTGACAGCCAAGGTGTTGATATTACACATTCAAAGAGTATGTGCAAACTGCTACAAGTGTCCACGTGTACTGGATGCGTATAAACGCTATACAGGGAAGAACAACAGTGACTCAGGCCTCAAGAGAGGAGCATTATTCAGGGTGGGTTGGCTTTTTTTTTTTTGCACAATAAAAATATCTATTAAAATACTCTACCTCCCTGTGCTCTGATTTCAGCTACATCAGTCAACCTACTGATTACTAAGAGATTCTCCAGGTTCTTAAGTACTGGGACAGGAGTGCTCTGGTTAAGAAAAATTTTTTAAAGATTTGATTAAAAATAAATTGAAATTCTAGTTTAAACTTTAATCTCTTAGAACATTGTTTTCCTTTTTCCGTTGAACAACGGTGAAAACGCTGCACCAGACATTTTCCTACTTGAAGAAATAAAAGCAACAACGAACATGGTCATGACTGATCTTCTGGTGGGTGAGGGAGATAGTTCTCATCTCTTTCTCTATGCTGCCCTTGCCAACATTCCATCAAGAAGTCTGTTATCTCTATTTGCAGGACCTATCCAGAATCTGATTATATCTTCACCTCTCCCCTGCTACCCATGATTTGAGCCACTGTCATCTCACATGTGGATTTCAGCTGCAGTTTCCTAACAGGTCTCCTTGTTTTTCAGTCTTGCCACCCTCACACATGGCCTGTTCTCAACAGAGCAAGAGCGATGCTTTCAGAATGCAAGTCAGAGCACGCTATTTCTCTGCTCAAAATCCTGCAGTGGCTCCCATTTCACTGAGAGCAGAAGCTGGATTCCTTGCAATGGCACAAAGGGCCCTCCCCAATCCATTCCCTCACCCTTTCTCCTGCTCCCTCTCCTGCCACATTGGCTTCCCTGCCCTTGCACAGGCCACACACACTCAGACCTCGGAATCTTTGCAATATCCTGCCACGAGAACAATCTTCACCCAGACATCTAAGTTTTTGCTCAAATGTCACATTCTCCATAAGGCTTTCCATGATCATACTCAAAGTTACAACCCACTCCATAAGTACTCCCAATTTTCCTTGCTCTGCTCTACTTTTTTTTTTTCTAGTTTTAAAAATCACTTTCTCATATACTATTTACTGTTTTAATTTATTATTTGTTGTTTTCTTTCTCTCTGACTGGAATAGAGGCCCCTTAAAGGCAGAGATTTTGTTCACTGGTATATCCTACAGCAAGCTTGGCACATAGCAGGCATTTAATAAATTTTGAGTGTTTAATGAATGAGCCAAGTAAAAACAAATGAATAATTGTGATAATAATTGACATAAATATTGCCCACTATTTAAGTGCTTTAATAAATTTACATAAAATTACTTTACCTTGAAAACAACCCTATGAGATAGATACAGTATCTCTATTTTATATATGAAGCAACGGAGACACAGAGAAGTTAAAAACTTGCCCAAGTTATATACTAAAAACTGGAGTTGAAAGGCAGGCAGCTGGGCTCCCAAGGAGGCCACATTCTCAATTGTGAAATGCTACCACCTTCTTGCTGTCATGATGCCAGAAGTGTGACAAAAAGGCATATATATCAGGGGAACTGGACCTGGTTTGGGCATTCAGGGGATGCTTCCCAATGGAACGGCTTTCAATTGAGATAAGACAAGTAGCACTTAGCTGCGTGGAAAGAAGAGCCAGTCTTTCTAAGTCAGCTCAGCTTTTGAGAGCTGAGATGATGAGAACTTTCCAAGCTGAGGATTAGTTTGCAAAGTCAGCTAATGCCACCAGGTGAGTGAGCTGCTTATTTGTCACACTGTCCTTTCCACACTGTGGTGGTGTCAGGAGAGATGAAATCGTCTTGCAGAAGGGTTAGTTACTGATCAGCTTGTGTGGAGAATTCCTCACACTGACCGCATAAATTAAGAATAATGTCATTCAGCTTTTCAGATTATAGGACAACAATTTGAGAAAACAAAGGGCAGGGAAATCTTACATGTTCTGTTGAGTGGACTGGGGAGGTGCTATAACTAGGGTTGATTATGATCCCTGTGACTGAGTGGGTTTCACTAGTAGGACTGGGGTAATAGGAAGAGACTAATTGGTTCCTGAAGGTGGCTTTCATTGCCTTGGAGAAAGCCTCAACTGCAACTTTCCCGAGAATTAACAGCATGAGGCAGTGGGTAGACCACTCATTTACATTTCTGTGCTTAACTACAAGTGGGGGAAGTAACTGGAGCATGCACATACCAAGAGTCTCAGAAGGGTATGGCATCTGGCTTCTTTTTCCCAGTACCCATCCCACTTACACTTCTCTTCATTTTCATGGACTCCTCACAAGCATTCACTTGTGGTTCTAAACATTCTCTTACAGGCATAAGAGGTGAACAACAGTGGGCTTCCAAGAAGTATGTTATAGCCCACACTCCTGAAGATCCCATCTCCATGTTACTTCACATGTCGTAGGATTTATTTAATACGAACATGGCGATGAACCATTGGCTGAAAGGTTTACCCTTTATTGTGTCTCACACAGGGCAGTTGATAAAGTACATTTCTGGGCATCCTTTGCAACAAAATTGCACTTCACATGCAGGGACTAAGTCCATAGGTATCAGTTTTTCAGCCAATATCTTCTTATGAAGTTGTTGATGGGAACCCTTATGTAATACCTAACTTTTTAAAAATAAATTACATCTTTGAAAGAAATATTACTTACACTTGGTAATAGTTAGAGATTTATGTTTTACAAATTTGGATTATGAAAGTGGTAAGATGAGAAAGCTAAACTCAATTTGCCTTCCAAGTCCTTTCTTTTTGCCATCCTAATGAATCTATCCTAATTATTCTCTAGAAAAACAGGTCTAGTCACTGCCTTCTGAAATATGCCTTGTACTTTCTCAACTCATGCCAGTTTCTTATCTAGAAAGCTCCCTTTCCCATCTCTGACTCTTAAAATTCCATCTCTTAAGACCTTCTCTGACCTACCCAATAAGAAATGAATGTCAGATAGAATATTTTCTATTCTGATTTTGACACTTATCATTTATTTTTCATTCAAGAAATATTTTATACTATTATTTCAATACTGTGATGGGTCTAGGGATATAGCAGTGGAGAAAGTTTACTTTGTCTTACATTTATGAAATATATAGTTAAATAATCACAGATATGTATAAGGAGAAACTGTGGTACGAGTTGTGCTGGAAAACGACAGGATGTCAAGAGAAAGAGTAACGTTAAAGAAGATAGTATAGAGGGGAAGGTGAGAGAAGACTTCCTAAGGAAGTTACATTTTTGCTGAGATCTGATGGATGAAGAAAAGTTATTCCGGCCAGGAGTAGAGAATTATTGAGACAGAAGGATTTGCAAAGTCTTTGCTGGGAAATGCCTTGGTGCATTCCAGGAACTGAAAAAAAAGTCACTGGTCTCATATTTAAGTTATACACGCACCCGTCTCTCTCTCAGATGGAAGAGAACTTGTTTTTTATTTCTTTCTGCCCCATCGCGTGCATACTGTTTTGTACACAGAAGGTGCTCAAAAAGTGTGCTAGAGAACTTCGGCTTCCAGGAACTGTAAATAACCCGTTTTGAACTTACCCTCTGATGGAAGTAATTATTAACACTGGACAAAATAGGAGAATGACTTTTCAGGCACTGGAAACACAGCAGCCCTATCATCCTCGAAAAAAGAAAAACCCATGAGGTAGGCTTATTTATTATCCTCAAATCTCTGCATGGAACACCTTCCACAACTTTGCGGAAAGGAGGTAAGTCCAGTAGAGAGCAGAAATCTGAGGGTAGGAGGTACAGATTAGGGTTTGAAGCTGCTGAGACAGCTGGAACGGGAACGGCAGGGTATGGAAAGTAAAATAGCTGTATAAGGAGGGCACCCCAGGAGTTTGCATGAGGGTTCACCTTGTGTCCTTGCTTGAGAGCTAAGATGCTTGTGACGAGGGCATTGTCCATGAGGCCTAGCAGACTGTGACTTCGAGGAGGCCAAGAGCAGCACAGAGATGCTGGACATTGCACAGGGCTAAAAGAAGTCAGAATTTGGGCCAGCTAGAGTAGAGAGACCTCACTAGGCAATCTAGCCATCCAATCAGGATCCTGGAAAGACCATGACTTAGAGGAAAGGAAATACCCTAGACCTAATTGGGGGGGGGGGGGGGGGGGGAGAAGTCTTGAAATCAACCCAACCTACAAAGCACAAAACCAAGTTTAAAAGGATCAAAATAATCTACCGCTTTAACTGCCAGATAAAACAAAGCAGGACTAAAATGAAGACAACACACATGAAACTCTCCACAAAGTAACACATACAATGAAAAGTTATTAGACAAAAGCAGGAAGATGTTGCCCACAGTCAAGGGGAAAAAAAAAAAATTCAATGGAAACAGATCCCCTACCCCGCAAGAAAAACAATTATAAGATAGCAGATACGGATTTTAAAACAGCTACTATAAACACATCCAAGGATTTACATGAGAAGATGGACAAATTTCAAAGAAATAGAAACTATAGAAAGAAATAGAAATTCTAGAACTAAAACTAAAGTATCCGATATCAAGTAAAAGAACTCTGGATGGGTTAGACTATTAATAGTCACTACATTAAGAAAAGGCCAATAACATTATCCAAACTGAAGGGAGAGAAAAACATTTAAAATACCAGCAAAATCTCAATGACCTGTAAGACAATATTGTGCAGACATAGGTAGAGAGTATTGGGGGGAAAAATTATCAAGAATGCATCAGACAAAAATATTGAGTAAACAACTGAAAATGCCCCAAATTTGGTGGAAATACTCCCACAAAGATCCAAGAAGTTCAATAATTCCTAAGTAGACCCAGTCTAAGAAATAACATGTAAGCACATCATACTCAAAGGAATATTATGTACAACTTAGCACTAATAAATTTGACAAGTTAGATGAAAAGGACAAAAATTCTACAAAAACAGACTTTCCAAAACTGATAAAAATAGAAAACCTGAATGATTCCCTGCTTATTAAAGAAATAATTCATAAGTAAATATTTTCCCACAAAGAAAACATCAGGTCCAGATACCTTCACTGGTGAATTCACTGGTGAATTCTATCAGATATTTAATGACGATTAATATTTTACATGAATCATTTAGGAAAAATAAGGTGTGGCAATATTTTCTATGTCTTTTCATGAAGCCAGCATAACCATAAAACCAGCATAAACAAGGACATTAAAATAAAGAAAATTACAGACCAATATTTCCTATGAATCTACTTACAAAAACCCTTAATGAAATATTAGCAAATGGAATCTAGCATTATATAAAAAGAATGAATCAAATGGAGTTTATCCCAGGACTGTAAGGTTGTGATAAGATTTAAAAAAAAAAATCACATTAATGGAAGCATAAAAATCATAATTACCTTAACTGAGGCAAAAGAACAAGCATTTGATAACATTTTACATTCATTCATGACAAATTCTTAAACTAAGCATAGAAAAACACTTCAATTATAAATGACATGTGAAAAACCTTCCTTTAACATAATAGTTGAAATTGAAATATATACTACTTTTCCCCTGATATCAAAAACAAGATGTAGGTATTCACTCTTACCATTCTATCCAACATTGTACTACGTCTCCTACCCAGTGCAATATTGTAACTGCATAGAGCTAAGTCGGACTCCATGTTGGATCTGTTTCGACTTTGGCCTTTGTTTTTTGTTGCTTTGGGTTTTATAATCATACATGATGGCCTGCCTTGGGGAACACTGCTCCTCTGCCTGAATGTTGAACTAAAGTGCCTCTGTTCAGCTCACAGGCAGACAATCTGCCCTGCCCACCTGTGTGAACGGCTGAAATTAACATATCACCTCACTGAGGCTGGCCAATCCCCAAGATCTTTTGCAAGAGTGATGACCCTTTTACTTTACTTCCTCACAGCCAATCCCTCTCTGATTCTATAAAAACAAACTGGCATCCAGACCCCGGTAAGATGGTTTTTTGAAGACTCTAGTCTGCCATCTTCTCGGTTTACTGGCTTTTTGAATAAAGTCGTATTCCTTGCCTCAATACCTCATCTTCCATTCATTGGCTTGTTGTGCAGCAAGCAGAGCGAGCTTGGACTCGGTAACAAATTGGCAGGGAACAATGAACCTTATAAAGATTGGAAAAGAAAAAATAAATTTGTCTACGCACAGGTTGACATCGCTGCATGATTACGTATGTAGAAAATCCTATGAAACAGAAAGACACTGTGACGAATGAATAAGAAAGATCCTAGAATTCAAGAGCAACATACAGAAATCACCTGGTTTTAATTGCAACAAATAATTGGAAGATATTAGTAAGCCATACAATTTAATAGCACCAAAAAACCCACAAAATACTTACGAATATATTTAATGAAAAGACATATTTAAGTCTTCTATGCTAAAAAATTGCAAAAATTTAAAGACCTAAAGAAGAAACATGCCATATTCATGAATTAAAAATTCAATATTTTTAAGATTCCCTTTCTTTCCAAATCTATAGATTCGAGGCAACTGCAGTAAAAGAAAGACATAGCATAGACATTGACCATCTGATTCTAAAACTTACATAAAAGTCAAAGGTTTAGAATAGATGAAGCAATCCTCAGTAAAAGAGATCCGGAGGCATTACACTGTTTAATTTTAAGAATTACTATTAAGTGACAATAGCAACCACTGTGGCATTGGAATACAAATATACAGATAGATCAATGGAAGATAATAGAAATTGAAGAAATAAATACTTACATGGTTGAATGATGCCAATGCAGTTTAACAGGGAAAAGAAAATCTTTTCAACAGTTTGTAACTAAAGTAAGGAAAACAGTGACCCTTGATTCCCACTTCATGTCATGTACAAAAATCAAAAGCTAAAACTACAAAAAGTTCTAACATAAGCAATAGATTAATTATGACCCTGGGTTAGGCAAAGACTTTTTTAGCCATGACACAAAGAGCTCTAAGTATTAAACTAAAAAGATAGATTTGGCTCAATTAAATTTAAAAATATCTTCTCATCAATAGATGTAGTAAAGAAAAGGTTAAGACACAGGTGGGAGGAATGTATTGATAATACCTATACGTGATACCTTTATCCAAAACATATGAAATACGCTTACAAATAAATAATAAAAAGGCAAACAACACAATTACAAACAGGCCAAGGTCTTGAACAGATATTTCCCAGAAGATATAGAAATGGATACTAAGTATATGAAAATGTGCCCAATATCATTAGTTATCAAATTAACACTACAACGTGATTAATACTCCACTCCTAACAAAATGGCTAAAATTAAAAGATGAACCCCACTAAACGTTGGCAAGGTTTTAGAGCAACTAAATTCTTATGTATTGTTGATGGAAGAGAATGTAAATTAGTATGCTTTAAAAAAAAAATCTGGTAGTTCTTTATGAAGTTATGTATAGGCCTACCATATGACTTAACATTTCACTCACTGATATTATATTACTTTCCTGTTGTTGCTGGAAAAAAGCATCACAAACTTTGTGGCTAAAGTAAAAAAGTCATTTTCTTACCTTTCTGGAATTCAGAAGTCCAAAATGGGTCTCCCTGGGCTAAAATCAAAGTGAAGACGGGGCTCCATTCCTTTCCGGAGGCTCAAGGAGAAAATTCATTTCTGTGCCTTTTCCAGCTTCTAGAGGGTGCCCACATTTCTTGGTTTATAGACTCCTTCTGCCTTCAAAACCAGCAACATCCAGACAAGCCTTCCTCTCACCACATCACTCTGGCACTGACTCTCTGGCGTCCCTCTCCCACATTTAAGCACGCTAAATGATGACATGGGGCCCACCTGGATAGCCAGTGCGTTCTCCCTATTTTAAGGTCAGCTAATAATTAGCAACCTTACTTCCATCTGCTACCAGAATTCCCCTAGCCACGTAACTGAACTAATTTATTCACAGGTTCTAGGGATGTGGATATCTGAGAGGCCATTATTATGCCTACCACAAGTATTTATCTAAAAGAAACGAATACATACGTTCATGATACACTTGCACAAGACTGTTTAAAACAGCTTTATTCAGAATAGTCCAAAACTGGAAACAACTCTGAAGCTTATCATTGGGGGAATGGATAAACAAATTGTAGTAAGCTATTGGAATGGAAAACTGTTCACAAAATTTAAAAAGAATGTTTAATTGATGCATTAAACAATCCCTAAAAAACTACGGTGAGTGAAAGAAGCAAGACATAAGAGTAAACACTATATGTTTCCACTTTTATGACACTCGAGAACAGCAAAACCAAACTATGGTGATAAAAATAAGAATACTGGTGATTTTAGGGGGCAAGATTGATTGGAAAGGGGCAGAAGTGAAATTTCTGAGATAGATGATGGAAATACTTTACATTTTGGTTGAGACTGCGATATATATCAGTATTTACAGGATCTGTGCATGTCCCTATGTATACATTTTACTTGATAAAACAAATTTTGAAACATATTTGGAGTAATAAAGGACAATACAGCCAACATTTCTATAATAAAACAAAGAAAAAACAAAAAAGGGAAACAAATAGTAACAAAAATATCACTGTTGTTTGTTGCTGTGAACTTACAAATTGAGTTTTTTAAAGTATACTCTTCAAGTTCAAATTTAATATCTATGTAAAATATCACAAAAAAATTAAACCTGGAGGTCCTACCTTTTTACCTTGCTGGAGATATTTTAGAGATTTTTAAAAAGTGTAAATCAGATTTTTTTCAGCTTTGCTGTGGTATAATTGACAAAGTAATCACATGTTTAAAGTGTACATGATGATTTGATAATGAATACGTTGTGAAGAGATTCCCGCCATCAAACCAGACGTAATTCTTGAAAGTTCGGGATGGGGTGAGGGGTGGGGTGTGGAAACTATGAAATTTTCTCCCATGCCACAAAGGGGTTACACTTGCATGTATAACATAAAGTCAGGGGCCTTAATGATGATCACCTAAACAGATGATAAAGGTTCTCCAAAGGCTCCTGTGCTGGCAAACCTGATGCCAATTTGCAATTACTGTCCCTATGATTTAGAGCCTTTACTGGCATTCTTGTTCAGATCTCTCCCTTCAGGATTCAGGCTTGGATCCCTAGGGCCAGGACAGAAGATAATCTGAATGACAGATATAGTGTTATGGTTAGAATAACTGCCCTCCTCCCGTCACACTCCTCAGCCTCCAGAGCTCTGAACTTAGAAAACCACCAATGTTGCTTAATTTTTATTTCCATTAACTGGTTGTTCTTGTACGTTTCTTCCATGTTTTGAGAATGAATTTAATTAAAATGGACCAGCAGACCTATTATAAGAATGATTAAATATTGGAATAGTAGAAAAGAGAAAAAAGAAAGGAAAAGAAAAGAAAAGAAAAGAAAAAAAAAAACTAAGGTGCCTGGGTGCTCTCCATTCTTTCAGTAGAGTGTCTCTTCAGCGGTTTGTGGGTTTGTGCAAATAAACTTCTTAGCTGACCCAGCCCTCTATCCTTGGATACACCGTTTGTTACAAGTTTGCATCTAGGGTAAATGCAGTTTAACTTCCCAAATTGGTACCACTGCTACACACACACACACAAAAAGATAAATGAAAGAATGCTGGGGCATCAAGAACACCAATAATATGAATTAATTGTCCATATGTGTATGTGGCCAAGGTGCTGATGCAAAGAAGAAGACAGAAATGATCCAGCAATGGGGTCTTCCTGGGATAACCTGCCTCAGCCAGTTTACTGAGGAGTCCCTGATGCTAGGGTGTTGGTTAGTCAGCACTGAAGCACCCCAAGGTAGAATCTTGGAAGAAATGGATGGTTTGGATGAAGTGAGAAATGTTGAAAAAATAAAGCTTTCACAAAATTCAAGAGCAAGTATTATGCATCCAAGAGAGTGAATCACAACAGATATAAAGGATATGAAAGGTCTCAGACATTCATCAGCGAATGGGCTGCTGGTGCAGGATCAAAGGTGAACTGTGTGCCTCCGCAGAGGGGAAACATAGAGGAAGCTGTAGTATTGAATTATCAACATAAGCAAAACTAAACTATCTAAGAAATGAGGTAGAGATCAGAGGAGGAGGAAAAATGATGGTGACATTGGCTGCCAGCAATGTACTGACGTGGCGTTAATCTTGGAAAGGCAACAAAGGGAGTGTTGGTATGGAGGGATGATTTATGTATTTTTTAGGGCATTTGCTTCACATCTTTACCAATCTCAGATATAAACACCCTTCAAAACTTAAAGCTACTTCTCTGTGAGAAGTCTTTTGTGACTGGGACTCCAGCTAGTTTGTTAGGTTGTTCTTTTATTCACTCACACGTGTACTCTCTTACTGAGGGTGTATCATGTGGCAGATGGTGATATCCAAACTCTTCTCCTAGGCTACAAGAAGCAACACCTCTGAACCTGACCTAGGTTCCTGGAGGCCTGTGCCATTGTGGAGAGGGGCAGGACTGACCTATGAATGCAGAGCATGGGAATGAGAAATCATCACAGAACAAAAGCAAAACAGTACACCATGCACACAGCCATGCAAGGCCAGTGGCAAAACACTTGCAGTGCAGATAAAATTTGGGTATAAGGTTATTAGACTACTGCAGAAAGAGTCAGAACAAGCGGGCAGGAGTCAAAACTAGCAGACCATCACTACACATTTGCCTACAGCCTATACAACTTAGTATTTTGTGATGCACAAACCTTTCCACAATTACATATACAGTCATTACCTCCTTAAAACTTTTTGAAGTGACTTCATCAATTTTGAACAGTATCATCTGGCAGGATTCCAATGGAGAAAGGACTGGAGGTGGAACTACACAACCACTCGTGTGGATTGCTAAGTGGAGACAAGGTGGCTGGTGGCTGAAGATAAAACAAAACAAAACAAAACAAAACAAGTCAACCATACCCCTAAGGCATGTCAGGGACAGAATTCTCCTTTTTGCTCCCATGGTTCAGAAAGTTCACTATATGACATGGAAAAAGGGGTGAGGCCCTGTTTTAGCCATTTTACTGAGGGGTGTGGTGGAGAGGAAGACAGATAAAGAGATGCAATGATACAGACAGAAACTGCAAAAGGTGGGTGAGAGAGAGAAAGAGTGAGGAAGCTAGCAGCTTCTTTGACTTTTAAGTGTTTTGGGCACAGTGACCAAACTGTATAGGGTGATGACGTAGGGTGGGAGGGAGTTGCCAGCTCACCTTTCGGTTTCTATCAGCTGCTTCCTCTTCTCCCCATTCTTTGGTTTGGGACAAAGGACTTCTTACTCTTAAATAAAATGCTATACAGTTGCAGCTTTAAGACGAGATCCATAGCCCCTACTTTCAACCAGATTGCCCCTTAAAAGCTTCTTAAATGGCTTCTGGTTTCCACTCAAGAATGTGAGAACATCTCTCTCACCCTGATAATTAAAAATATAAATAAATAATTTAAAAGCTGGGTAAAGTACAAATTCATGACTTTCTTCAAATCCATTGGAGAAAGGAGAACACAGGGCAATCAACTAGTCCCAAATCCAAGGAGACACAGGTACCTAAGGGAGCGACGAGATGTGAACACTTAACTCGAGTGGAGGCCCCTAGGCATCAGGAAGAAGAGTTCAGTTAGAGTAGATCATAATGTGGGAGGGGCGAATGTGGCTGGCAGGAGAATCTGAAGGAAACTGAAGTTCCTTCAGCACCCTCGACAGGCTCCTTCGTCATGAACCTCATCACACTTTCACAGAATAATTAGCAAAGAGCCCTTAAAAAGCCTCTGTTGTGATGAAGACCTTGGCAGGTGGGGGTGGGGGGTTGGAGAACAGCAACGTATGTAGGAGAGGTACAGGACTCCACCTAGACCATTTCCCTTATTCTCCTTATGAAGAAAGCCTTAATTTGTGGAATGAAGGTCAACAAACATTTTTACCCTTAGGACCTAGGTGAAAATCCATGGACTCTGGGGAAAGCAACAGGGAGAAAAATAATCTCTACCCTTTGGGAGGGACAGGAAAATGTGGTGGGCCCAGGACTGAGGCAGGGTTGGGGAAAAGAATTTTAAAGTGGCACCAGGGACAGGTACCTGCCTAAGAATGGCGGTTAATCCGAACAACAGAGAACACTTCCTACTCCCTCCCCACCATGCCATGGCTCCCTGCTCTCCCGCACCCTGCTGATGAGCTTTCAGTAGCAAGTAACAGCCAGATACTGCTGAGAGACCTAAAAGAGGCCCTGTCTTGGAATAGTTCAAAGGAAAGACCTAAAAGGTAAAGCAGATAATGCTGTCAAAAAAGCTCCCTGGCCCCCAAACACAGTCACTACAAGAATTTGATGCCTCTGGTGCTCTAAGGATAACCACAGCAATAAAAGACATTCAACCTAGACTAACTCCTAAATATAATACACTCAAATTCCCACACTAAAGTCCTATCAAAGGCGAAGGCGTGCTTATTTCTAAGCATAAAAACTATTTACACTAGTCTCCAGTGACTATATAAGATGTCTGGCTTTCAACAAAATACGATAGAAAAAGTATAAACAAAGTGTGTAAAAATATAGAAGTTATGAAGAACATTATCTAACAATTAGAACTCATTCACATTTGTAGAACACTCTACCAAATGGCAGCAGAATACATTTTCTTTACTAGGTCATTTGGAATAATTCCCAAGATAGACCATATTGTGGCCATAAAACAAATGTCAACAATTTAAAATGATAGAAAAAAAATGCCAGGTATATACTTGGATCATAACAGAATTAAACTAGAAATATAAATAACAAAAAAATTATCTAGAAAATCCCTAAATGTTTGGAAAACAAACAACATACTCCTAATGCCCCATTTGTCATTGAGGAAATCTCAATGGAAATTTAAAAATATTTGATCTCAATGAAAATATAAAACACCACATTTCAAAATTTGAGGGATGCAAACTGTGCTTAGAGAGAAACTGACAGTATTAAATTCTTCCCCTCACCCAAGCTTTAGCTTGGTCAATGAAACTGACATATAACATTGTGTAAGTTTAAAGCGTACAACATGATGATTTGATATATGTATATGTTGTGAAATAATTACCACAATAAGTAGTGAGAGAAGGCACCTTTGTCTTGTTCTTGCTCTTAGAGGAAAATCGTTTAACCTTTCACCATTGAGTACAATGTTAGCTGTAGGCTTACCACACATGGCCTTTATTATGTTGAGGTTTGCTCCTCCTATACACAATTTGTTGAGAGTTTTGTAAAATGCTTTTTTCCTGCATTTATTGAGATGATTTTATGATTTTTATCTTTCGTTTTGTTATTGTGGTATTATCACATTCATTGATTTGTTAAAGCTGAACCATCCTTGTATCCCAGGGATAAATTCCACTTGATCATAATCCTTTTCGTGAGCTGCTGGATTCAATTTTCTAGTATTTCATTGAGAATTTTTGCATCTATATGAAACAGGGATATTGGTCTATTGTTTTCTTTTATTGTACTGTCCTCATCTGGCTTTGGTGTCCGGGTGATGCTGGCCTCACAAAATGATTTGGGGGTTGCCCTTTCCTCTCTAATTTTTGGAAAGAATTTGAGAAGAATTAGTGTTAATTCTTTAAGTGCTTTAAATGTTTGGTAGAATTCACCAGTGAAACCACATGGTTCTTAGCTTTTCTTTGGGGGGACTTTCTTTTTTTATTACTAATTCAATATCCTTACTTGTTATTTGGTCTGTTCAGATTTTTTTATTTTTTCATGATTCAGTCTTGGTAGGTTATATATTTCTAGGAATTTATTCATTTCTTCTAGGTGGTGCAATTTGTTGGTATATAGTTTTCCATAGCAGTGTTTTATGATCTTTAGGATTTCTATGGTATCAGTTGTACTGTCTCTTCTCTCAGTTATAATTCTATTTATTTGAGTCCTCTCTTTTTTTCTGAATACTTTACCTAAAGGTTTGTCAATGTTTTCAAGGAAATAACTCTCAGCATTATTAATCTTTTCTATTGTTTTCTCATCCTCTATTTAATTCATTTCTGCTCTAATCTTTATTATTCCTTGCATTTTGCTAACTTTGGGCCTAGTGTATGCTTCTTTTACTTGTTCCCTGAGGTACAAAGTTGTGTTATTTATTTGAGATCTTTCTAATTTCTTAGTATATGTGTTTATTATTTATTTACTGGATGGGTCAGCTGGTAGCATCCAGGCTTGCTATTGGAATCTCTAGTTGGGCAAGGCCACGCTCATGCTCTGAAGTTGGTGGCAGGGGGTTGGCAGTGGCTGGGCTCTGCAGTTGAGTGGGCCTGTTGACCAGGCTTTGCATTTAAGTGGGGCTGCTGGCTGTATTCTGTGATCAGGTGGGTCCACCAGTGGGGCTGTGCAGTAAACTTTGGTTGGGCGGGATGGCAGGATGTGTTCCCTGGCAAAGTGGTACCACTGATTGGATTCTGTGATTGGGTAGGACTCAAGGCTGTGTTCCACAATTGCCCCTGGTTGGGTGAGGCTTCAGGCTGTGCTTCCTGAGGGGATGCTGCTGCTGGCTGGACTCTGTGTTGAGGTCAGGCAGGGCTTCATGCTGTGCTGTGATCAGGCGGGTCCACAGGCTGTTCTGTTCTGTTGGGTGAGGTCACTGGCCAGGTTCCCTGGTTGTGTGAGGTCTCTAGTTGTATCCAAGTTGGATGAGGCTGAAGATTGCTTCACAGTCAGGCTGGGTTGCTGTCCAGTCTCCTTAGTCAGGCGAGGCCACAGGCTATGCAGAGCCCCAGGGCTCTGAGTCTGAGGTGGGGAGTATCACTGGCTGGGCTCTGATGCAGGAGGGGATTGTAAGCTAGGCTCCAGAGCTGCGCAGTACCATAGGCTGGACCCCAAGGCTGCTCAGGGTCACTGTTCAGACTCCCTGGTTACCTGCAGCCAGAGGCTATGTTCAATAGTTAACAGCGTGGCTGGCTTGGCTTTCTGGCCACACAGGCCTTTGGATATGCTCCATGGCTGCCAGGCCATGCTTCCTGCTAGGGCAGGACTGGAGGCTAGGCTCAGCATTGCAAGGGATTACAAATCTGCTCCCCTGACTGGGTAGGGACATAAAATGGGTTTCACAGCTGATATGGCCCCTTGGTTAGGGATCTAAATCAGGTAGAACAAACAGCTGAGCTCATAGGCCAGATGGGGCCACTGGCTTGGCTCTGCAGATGAGCATAGCTGCTGGCTGAGAACTCTGCTTGGGCACCACTGAAAGCAGAAATATGGTCAGCAAAGATCTGAGCACTGATGACTGTAAGCCCAGCCTCTCTTCTCAGTCTCTATCTGATCCCCAGTGGCCATGCTCTGCAAGTTCCTCCAGTGATTCCCATGAGGTAAGACCCAAATGAGCCTCCTGGAAAGTGTCTGAGGAAGCTGGATGTTCACCTTGAGCTCTCCTTTCCCATAGAGAAGCTGTGGGCCTAGGGGAGCCCTCTTGGTGCAGTGGTGTGATGATCTGGGTGAGGGGCTTCTCTTACCTTTCTAATGCAGTCTGTCCTGGTCTCTATAGTCCAGGAGGTATGTTAGCCTCATTCTTGGGTTCTGGGATTTTCACAATGGTGTCCTATCAATGAATAGTTGCCAGCTGGTCTTTTTGTGAAGGGGACTGAAGTCAGGAATGAACTATGTAACCATCTTGATGATGTTACTTCTCTAAATTTTTATATTAGAAAAAAAGAAAGGTCCCAAATCAATAACCTAAGCTTCCTGAACAGACGAGTGTTTCTATAATAGAGGCTGTAAACTTCAGGGGCAACTGTGGACTGTTGGGGCAAATACACGCAGGACTAATACCAGATCACAATCTTAGTGCTCCAGTCCTCCCAACAGCAGGTGCAGAGACCTACCTAAAAGTATTGGAGGACTTCCTGGTATGTTTGACTTGTTCCTGGTTTTATGCATTTGTTAGTTTAATCTTTACTGTATATATTTGTACGTGGATTTGTTTGTTTATTGGTTTGATTACTCCCTTCTTTGTTTTATTTGTTCTTTTTCTCTTTTCTTTGCTTTCTCTTCTTATTCCGTTTTTGCAAGTGCAAGCGTGCACATTTCCTTGTGTGATTTGGACTGATTAGAGTTGCTTTCACCTCCAGTCTTGGGGATTTGTCTGTCCTTTCCCTTTCTTCCATTTTTTCCCCCTTTTCTTCTTTTCTCTCCTTCTAACTTCTTTTTCGCTGTGCTGTGCAGCTTCCAGGTGCTTGTTGCCCTGGCCAGGGGTCAAACCTGGAACTCTGAGGCAGCAGAACTGAGTCCAGGACGTTGGACCACCACAGAACTCCCGACCCCATGGAAGATTAATCAGCAAGTGCTCTCCCAGAGGTCTCATTCTCAACACTAAGATCCAATTCCAACCAAAGGCCAGTAAGCGCCAGTGCTGGATACCTCAAGCCAAACAGGACAGAGACAAGAGGAATTATTACTAGGCAACACAGGGAAAGGAGACAGCAAATACCATAAATTAGATAAAATGAGAAAACAAAGAAACACCTTGCAGGCAAAGGAGCAAGATAAAAACCCACAAGACCAAATGAATGAAGAGGAAATAGGAAAATTCCCTGAAAAAGAAATCAGAGTAATGATAGTAAAGGTGATCCAAAATCTCAAAAACAAAACAGAGAAAATATAAGAAACATTTAATAAGGACCTAGAAGAACTAAAGAGCAAACAAACAGTAATGAACAAAACAATAACTGAAATTAAAAATAGATGGTATAAACAGCAGATTAAGTGAGGCAGAAGAATGAGTGAGTTGGAAGATAGATATGTGGAAATAACTGCCACAGAGCAGGAAAAAGAAAAAAGAGTAAAAGGAAAGGAAGACAGTCTCAGAGACCTCGGGGATAATATTAAGCATACCAACATTCAAATCATAGGTGTCCCAGAAGAAGAAGAAAAAAAGAAAGGGTCTGAGAAAATATTTGAAGAGATTGTGGTGGAAAACTTCCTCAAAATGGGAAATGAAATAGTCAATCAAATCCAAGAAGTGCAGAGAGTCCCATACAGAACAAACTCAAGGAGAAACACACTGAGGCAGATACTAATGAAACTAACAAAAATTAAACACAGAGAAAAAATATTAAAAGCAGCAAGAGAAAAGCAACAAATAACATACAAGGGAAAACCCATAAGGATAACAGCTGATCTCTCTGCAGAAACTCTGCAGGCCAGAAGGGCGTGGTAGGATATACTTAAATTCTTGAAAGAGAAAACCTACAGCCAAGAATACCCTACCTAGCAAGAATCTCATTCAGTTTTGACGGAGAAATTAAAAGCTTTACAGACAAGCAACAGCTAAGAGAATTTAGCACCACCAAACCAGCCTTACAACAATTGCTAAAGGAACTTCTCTAGGCAGGAAACACAAGAGAAGGAAAAGACCTACAAAAACAAACACAAAACAATTAAGAAAATGGCAATAAGAACATACGTGTCAATAATCACCTTAAATGTAAATGGATTAAATGCTGCAACCAAAAGACACAGACTGGCTGAATGGATACAAAAATAAGACACTTATATATGCTGTCTACAAGACACCCATTTCAGACCTAGGAACACAAACAGACTGAAAGTGAGGGGATGGAAAAAGATATTGCATGCAAATGGAAATCAAAAGAAAGCTGGAGTGGCAATACCCATATCAGACAAATTAGATTTTAAAGTAAAGACACTACATAATGATCAAGGGATCAATCCAAGAAGAAGATACAACAATTGTAACTATCTATGCACCCAACATAGGATCACCTCAATACGTAAGGCAAATGCCTACAGCCATAAAAGGGGACATCAACAGTAACACAATAATAGTAGGAGACTTGAACACTCCACTTGCGTCAATGGACAGATCATCCAAACAGAAAATAAATACAGATACACAAGCTTTAAATGACACATTAGACCATCTCAACTTAATTGATACTTATAGGACATTCCATCGCAAAACTACAAAATACACTTTCTTCTCAAGTGCACATGGAACATTCTCCAGGATAGATCACATCTTGGGTCACCAATCAAGCCTTGGTAAATTCAAGAAATGGAAATTGTATCAAGCTTCTTCTCTGACCACAATGCCCCGAGACTAGATATCAATTACAGGAAAAAAAACTGTAAAAAATACAAACACATGGAGGCTAAACAACCAAGAAATCACTGAAGAAATCAAAGAGGAAATTTAAAAAATACCTAGAAACAAATGACAATGAAAACACAACAACCCCAAAACCTATGGGATGCAGCAAAAGCAGTTCTAAGAGGGACGTTTATACCAATACAGTCCTACCTCAAGAAACAAGAAAAATATCGAATAAACAACCTAACCTTACACCTAAAACAATTAGAGAAAGAAGAACTAAAAACCCCAAAGTGAACAGAAGGAAAGAAATCATATAGATCAGAGCAGAAATAAATGAAAAAGAAAGGAAGGAAACAATAGCAAAGATGGATAAAACTAAATGCTGGTTCACTGAGAAGATAAAATTGATAAACCATTAGCCAGACTCATCAGGAAAAAAAGGGAGAAGATGCAAATCAACAGAATTAGAAATGGAAAAGGAGAAGTAACAACTGACACCACAGAAATATAAAAGATCATGAGAGACTACTACAAGCAACTATATGCCAATAAATTGGATAACCTGGAAGAAATGGATAAATTCTTAGGAAAGTACAATCTTCCAAGACTGAACCAGGAAGAAATAGAAAATATGAACAAGCTAATCACAAGCACTGAAATTGAGACTGTGATTTAAAATTTCCCAACAAACAAAAGTGCAGGGCCAGATGGCTTCACAGGCGAATTGTATCAAACATTTAGAGAAGAGCTAACACCTATCCTTCTCAAACTCTTCCAAAATACAGCAGAAGGAAGAACACTCCCAAACTCATTCTATGATGCCACCATCACCCTGATACCAAAACCAGACAAAGATGTCACCAAAAAAGAAAATTATAGGCCAATATCACTGATGAATATAGACACAAAAATCCTCAACAAAATACTAGCTAACAGAATCCAATAGCACATTAAAAAGATCATACACCATGATCAAGTAGGGTTTATCCATGGAATGCAAGGATTCTTCAAAATATGCAAATCAATCAATGTGATATATCATATTAACCAATTGAAGGATAAAAACCATATGAAAATCTCAATAGATGCAGAAAAACTTTTGACAAAATTCGACACCCATTTATGATAGAAACTCTCCAGAAAATGGGCATGGAAGGAAGTTACCTCAACATCATAAAAGCCATATGTGACAAACCAAGAGCCAACATCATTCTACATGGTGAAAAACTGAAAGCATTCCTTCTAAGAACAGAAACAAGACAAGGGTGCCTGCTCTTACCACAATTATTCAACATAATTTTGGAAATTTAAGCCACAGCAATCAGAGAAGAAAATGAAATACAAGGAATCCAAATGGAAAAGAAGTAAAATTGTCACTCTTTGCAGATGACATGATATTATATATAGAAAACCCTAAAGACTCTACCAGAAAACTGCTAGCACTAATTGATGAATTTAGTAAAGTAGCAGGATACAAAATTAATGAACAGAAATCTCTTGCATTCCTATACACTAACAACAGAATAGCAGAAAGAGAAATTAAGGAAACTTTCCCATTTACCACTGCAACAAAAAAGGATAAAATACCTAGGAATAAACCTTCCTAAGGAGGCAAAAGACCTGTATGCAGAAAACTATAAGACACTGATGAAAGAAATCAAAGATGATACAAACAGATGGAGAGACATACCACGTTCTTGGATTGGAAGAATCAACATTGTGAAAATGACTTTACTACCCAAAGCAATTTACAGATTCAACACAATCGCTATCAAATTACCAATGGCATTTTCCACAGAACTAGAACAAGAAATTTTACAATTCATATGGAAATGCAAAAGACCCTGAATAGCCAAAGCAATCTTGAGAAGGAAAGATGGAGTTGGTGGAATTAGGCTTCCTGACTTCAAACCATACTACAAGGCTACAGTGATTGAGACAGTATGGTACTGGCACAAAAACAGAAGTATAGGTACAGAATAGAGAGCCCAGATGTAAACCCATGCACATATGGGCAGCTTATCTTTGACAAAGGAGGCAAGAATATAAAATGGAAAAAAGAAAGCCTCTTCAATAAGTGATGCTGGGAAAACTGGACAGCTACGTGTAAAAGAATGAAATTAGAACACTTCCTAACACCATACACAAAAATAAACTCCAAATGGATTAAAGATCTAAATGTAAGACCAGACACTATAAAAATCTTAGAGGAAACATGAGCAGAACACTCTATGACATACATCAAAGCAAGATCCTTTCTGACCCACCTCCTAGAATTATGGAAATAAAATCAAGAATAAACAAATGGGACCTAATGAAATTTAAAAGCTTTTGCACAGCAAAAGAAACCATAAACAAGACAAGACAAAAACCCTCAGAATGGGAGAAAATATTTGCCAATGAAGTAACTGCCAAAGGATTAATCTCCAAAATATAGAAGCAACTCATGCAGCTCAATATCAAAAAAGCAAATAACCCAATCCACAAATGGACAGAACACCTAAATAGACATTTCTCCAAAGAAGACATGCAGATGGCCAACAAACACATGAAAAGATGCTCAACATCACTAATCATTAGAGAAATGTAAGTCAAAGCCACAACGAGTTATCACCTCACACTGGTCAGAATGGCCATCATCAAAAAATCTAGCAACAATAAATGCCGGAGAGGGTGTGGAGAAAAGGGAACCCTCCTGCAGTGTTGGTCGGAATGCAAATTGGTACAGCCACTATGGAAAATAGTATGGAGGTTCCTTAAAAAGCTAAAAATAGAACTACCATATGACCCAGCAATCCCATAATCCGCATAATGCCCTGAGAAAACCATAATCCAAAAAGAAACATGTACTACAATGTTCATTGCAGCACTATTTACAATAGCCAGGACATGGAAGCAGCCTAAATGCCCATCAACAGATGACTGGATAAAGAAGATGTGGCACATATATGCAATGGAATATTACTCCGCCATAAAAAGGAATGAAATTGAGCTATTTGTAGTGAGGTGGATGGACCTAGAGACTGTCATACAGTGCAAAGTAAGCCAGAAAGAGAAAAACAAATACCGTATGCTAACTCACATATATGGAATCTAAAAAAATGGTACTGCTGAACCCAGTGACAGGGCAAGAATAAAGATGCAGATGTAGAGAACAGACTAGAGGACATGGGGTGGGGGCCAAAGGGGAAGCTAGGATGAAGTGAGAGAGTAGCATTGACATATATACACCACCAACTGTAAAATAGATAGCTAGTGGGAAGCTGCTGCATAACACAGGGAGATCACCTCGATGATGGGTGATGACTTAGAGGGCTGGGATAGGGAGGGTGGGAAGGAGTCATGGGATGGAGGATATATGGGAATATGTGTATAAATACAGCTAATTCTCTTTGTTGTACAGCAGAAACTGGCACAACAGTGTAAAGCAATTATATTCCAACAAAGAGCTAAAAAAAAAAAGAAAAAGAAACAAGAAAATGAAGAGCAAAGTAAATACAAAGCACGAATAAAGCAGAAAACAACACATATGAGAAAAAATTAGTTACCAAAGAAAACTCATTATCATTTCAGTAGACGATAAGTATAGAGTATTTGATAATATTCATCATCAATTCATGATAAAAACTCTCAGGAAACTAGGAATAGCAGGAACTTTTCTTAACATGGTAAAGCATACCCGTTAGATATCTACAGATAACATCAGGCTGAATGGTGAAAGACTGAACGCATTACCCCCAAGACTGGAAACAAGACAGGATATATTATCTCAACACTCTAATTCAACATTTTACTGGAAATTCTAGCACAATAAGAAGGAATAAAAGGCAGAAAGATTAGAAAAAATGAAATAAAACTGTCTATAAAAATTAATATGTAAAGAATTCCAAAGAACTTATAAAAATGTCCTCAAACAAGTGTGTTAACAAGATTGCAGACACAAGATCAATATACAAAAATCAATATCATTTCTATATATCAACCATGAATAATCAGAACTCAAAATAAAAAAAAAAAGTAAACAACACCCAAAGTGTTAGCTCTATGTCCAACAATGTATGTGTTGAATCTGTATATTAAAAATACAATACATTGATGATGAAATTTTTTTAAAGGCCTGTAGGTCAATGAAACAGAAATAGATATACATAAATATAATCAACTGATTTTTTTGTCAAAAGGGCAAATGCAATTCAATAGAGAAACACTAGTCTCTTCAAAAAATTATCGTGGGAAAAACTGGACATCCATATGCAAAAATACAAATTTAACCTATATGAAAATTAACTTAAGGTAAATTATATACCTAAATTTAACATGTAAAATTATCAAACTCTAAGGAAAAAGCTTAGAAGAAAATCTTAGGTTAGAGAGAGTTTTTAGATGTGACAGTAAAAGAATGATCTTCAGAAGCAAAAGATGATAAATTCTACCTTATCAAAATTTTAAAAACTGTTCTATGAAAGACAGAGTTAAAAGAATAAAAACACAAAGCACCACTGGGAAAAAAAATTTGAAAATTATATATCTGACAAAGTCCTCAGTTCCAGAAAATCTAAAGAAAAGTCCTTATTTCCAGAATATACAAAGAACTCTCAAAATTCAAGAATAGGAAAACAAAAAGAAAACATTTAGAAAATGTCTAAGATCTGAAAAAACACCTCAAAAAAGAAGATATACAAATGGCATATAAGGACATGGAAAGCTGTCATCAAGGAAATGCAAATTAAAACCTCAATGGGATATAACTAAACAATCAGAATGGCTAAAATAAGTTTTGAAAGATAGTACAAGTGCTGGTGAGGATGCAGACCAACTGATTTCTAACACATTGCAGGTGGGAATGCAAAACAGTTTGGCAGTTTCTTATAAACTTAAAAATATATTTGTCATTACGACCCAGAAATCCCACTCCTAAATATTTACCACAAAACAATGAAAATTGATTTTCACATGAACATCTGTAGATGAATGTTTAATGTCAGCTTTATTCAGAATCACCAATGAGGGACTTCCCTGGTGGCACAGTGGTTGAGAATCTGCCTGCCAATGCAGAGAACATGGGTTCGAGCCCTGATCTAGGAGGATCCCACATGCCACCAAGCAGCTAAGCCCATGTACCACAACTACTGAGCCCGTGTGCCACAACTACTGAAGCCCACGTGCCTAGAGCCCATGCTCCCTAACATGAGAAGCCACCACAATGAGAAGCCTGTGCACTGCAACACAGAGTAGCCCCTGCTTGATGCAACTAGAGAAAGACTGCACGTAACAACAAAGACCCAATGTAGCCAATAAACAGACAGACTAATTTAAAAAATCACCAATGAATAGAAACAACTCAGATATCCTTCACTCAACTGGTGAATGCATAAACAAGCTGTGGTACATGCATACGTGGTACAGCAGTTAAAAAGAATAAACTGTTTTTAGAGACAACAATATGGATTAATCTTTTTTTTTTTAATTTGATTATTTTTTAATTTTTGGCTGCATTGGATCTTTGTTGTTGCGCTCAGGCTTTCTATAGCTGCAGCGAGTGGGCGATGCTCTTTGTTGTGGTGCACAGTCTTCTCAGTGTGGTGGCTTCTCTTGTTGCTGAGCACAGGCTCTGGGCTCTAGGTGTGTGGGCTTCAGTAGTTGTGGCTCGTGGGCTCTAGAGCATAGGCTCAGTAGTTGTGGTGCATGGGCTTAGCTGCTCCATGGAAAGTGGGATCTTCACAGACCAGGGCTTGACCCCGTGTCCCCTGCATTGGCAGGCAGATTCTTAACCACTGTACCACCAGGGAAGTCCCTGGATTAATCTTAAATGCACTTTATTAAGTGAAAGCAACCAGCTCTCAAAGGTTACATACTGCATGAATCCATTTATAAGGTACTTTGTAAAAGGCCTATCCTTAAATACCAGAGATAGAACAACGGAAGGCAGAAGTTGGAAGGTGGAGGAAGGTGTTGACAAACAAGGGGTAACATGTGACAATTTTTAAGGTGATGGAATATTCTGTATGGGACTATGGTAGTGCATCCATGACTCCATGCATTTGTCAAAACACATAGAAGCATATCCCACCAAGAGTAGATTTTACATACTTACATTTAAAAAATCAACCAGAATGAGAGGGGAAAGATGAAATGTAGCAGCCTGTGACAAATGAAACTAACTACATTTCAACTGAATAAAAAGGGTGGGGAAGAAATGAACTCAGGTAAGATTGTTTAGAAAAAAGTGATTTGATTAGATTCTGTAAGGCTATAGATAGAAATAATTTTATGCTACCTTTACATTCTATTTGGTAAATGTGTTCCTCCCAGAAGTATGGTTTATCAATTCTGAAACTATACATACACTAAACTTTACAAATAAATATATATGCTGTAATAATGAGAGCCAAGTGAAAGGGAAGGCCAGAATAAACCATGTGATTGGTTCTAGACTGGAGTCAGAGATATCAGCATAAACTCATGATAGCCCAAGTTGGTTCAACTTCAACATCAAAATAAGTAATAAAAGTATTAGATTATAACCCAGAAGAATAACATGAGTATCCATGAGTCCATACAGATATAAATAGCTGAATAAATAAATAATGGAGAGTTAGGAACACTACAGTAAAAAATTGCTGCAATCAAGATCCACAAAATGGCTGCTACAATTAGTGAATGAAAATTTATACAGAAACAGAATAACTATTCCCACCACATGTTTATTAATTATAAAGCATATCTCTTCCCAATATTTATTAACTGCAAATGGAAAAATAATAATTTTACAGCGAAGAAACCTGGCAGACACCACCTTATCTAAGTGATCGAAGTTTGTATTACTTCAATCTAATAAAGAAAAAACACTAGGTCATGAAAGACAAGAAAAGCCTGATGAATTGTCAAAAATTAGAGGAGACCAAGGACACATGGCAACTAAATTAAATGTAAGATCTTGGATTGGATCCTGGAACAGAAAAAGGACATTCATGGGAAGTTGGTGAAATCTGACTAAAGTCTCTAGTTTAATTAACAGTATTGTGCCAATGTTAACTTCTTACCTTTGATAATTGTCCTATAGTTAGATAAGGGTAAGAACATGGAAAAAGGGCATCCTTGGGTAGTCGTTGTACTACTTTGCAAATTTTCTTTAATTCTAAAATTAGATCTAAATAAAACATTTAAAAAATGACAAAAGAAACTATCTACACTTCAATTCTAGAGATGTCATGAAACATATACAACATAAATGTATACAAAGGTTTTCATGACCTGTTTAGTATTCTGCATTTTACACGTCAAAAATCAAGGGGCTGAGAATCAAGATGGCGGAATAGGAGGACGTGCGCTCACTGCCTCTTGCAAGAGCACCGGAATTACAACTAACTGCTGAACAACCATCAACAGAAAGACACTGGAACTCACAAAAAAAAAACCAACCCACATCCAGAGACAAAGGAGAAGCCACAATGAGATGGTAGGAGGGGTGCAATCGCATTAAAATCAAATCCCATAAATGCTGGGTAGGTGACTCACAAACTGGAGAACAGTTATACTGCAGAAGTCCTGAGGGTTCTGAACCCCACATCAGGCTTCCCCACCTGGGGGTCCAGCAACAGGAGGAGGAATCCTCAGAGAATCAGACTTTGAAAGCCAGCAGGATTTGATTGCAGGACCTCCACAGGACTGGGAGAAACAGAGATTCCACTCTTGGAGGACACACAAAAAAGTGTGCTCACCAGGACCCAGGGGGAAGGAGCACTGACCCCATAGGAGACTGAACCAGATCCACATGCTGGTGTTGGAGGGTTGCCTGCAGAGGTGGGAGGCAGCTGTGGCTCACCAAGGAGACAGGGGCACTGGCAGCAGGGGTTCTGAGAAGTGCTCATTGGCGTGAGCCCTTCCAGAGTCCACCATTAGCTCCACAAAGGAGTCTGTGAGCTCCAGTGCTGGGTTGCCTCAGGCCAAATGACCACCAGGGTGGGAACACAGTCCCACCCATTAGCAGATAAGCAGATTAAAGTGTCACTGAGCTCCACCAACCAAATCAGATTAAAGTTTTACTGAGCTCCACCCACCCAGCCCTACCCACCATCAGTCCCTCCCATCAGGAAGCATGCCACAAGCCTCCTAGACAGCTTCCTCCACAAGAGGGCAGATAGCAGAATCAAGCAGTATTTCATCTTGTGGAACTGAAAAACACAGCCACAGAAAGACACAGAAAATGAAAAGGCAAAAGACTTTGTACCAGATGAAGCGACAAGATAAAACCCCAGAAAAACAACTAAATGAAGAGGAGATAGGCACTCTTCTGGAAAAAGAATTCAGAATAATAATGGTGAAGATGATCCAGGACTTTGAAAAAAGATTGGATGCAAAGATCGAAAAGTTGCAAGAAAAGTTTACCAAAGACCTAGAAGAATTAAAGAACAAACAAACAGAGATATGCAACACAATAATGGAAATGAAAAATACACTAGAAGGAACCAACAGCAGATTAACTGAGGCAGAAGGGCGAATAAGTGACCTGGAAGACAGAATGGTGATCATCACTGATGTGGAAAAGAATAAAGAAAAAAGAATGAAAAGAACTGAAGACAGCCTAAGAGACCTCTGGGACAATGTTAAACACACCAACATTCACATTATAGGGGTCCCAGAAGGAGAAGAGAGAGAGAAAGGACCTGAGAAAATACTGGAAGAGATTATAGTTGAATACTTCCCTAACATGGGAAAGGAAATAGCTGCCCAAGTGCAGGAAGCGCAGAGAGTCCCAGGCAGGATAAATCCAAGGAGAAACACCCCAAGACATATAGCAGTCAAACTGACAAAAATTAAAGACAGAGAAATGTTATTAAAAGCAACAAGGGAAAAACAACAAATAACATACAAGGGAACTCCCATCAGGTTAACAGCTGATTTCTCAGCAGAAACTCTGCAAGCCAGAAGGGAGTGGCACAATATATTTCAAGTGATGAAAGGGAAGAACCTACAACCAAGAATACTCTACCCAGCAAGGATCTCATTCAGATTTGAGGGAGAAATCCAAAGCTTTACAGACAAGCAACAGCTAAGAGAATTCAGCACCACCAAACCAGCCCTACAACAAATGCTAAAGCAACTTCTCTAAGCAGGAAACATAAGAGAAGAAAAGGACCTACAAAAACAAAAACAAAACAATTAAGAAAATGGTAATAGGAACATACATATCAATAATGACCTTCAATGTAAATGGACTAAATGCACCAACCAAAAGACACAGACTGGCTGAATGGATACAAAAACAAGACCCATATATATGCTGTCTACAAGAGACCCACTTCAGACCTAGGGACACATACAGACAGAAAGTGAGGGGATGGAAAAAGATATTGCATGCAAATGGAAATCAAAAGAAAGCTGGAGTAGCAATAGTCACATCAGATAAAATAGACTTTAAAATAAAAAATGTTCCAAGAGACAAGAAAGGACATTACATAAAGATCAAGGGATCCATCCACGAAGAGGAGATAACAATTATAAATATATATGCACCCAATATAGGACCACCTCAATATACAAGGCAAATGGTAACAACTGTGAAAGATGAAATTCAAGGCAGAAATCGAGACACAGATGTAGAGAAGAAACACATGGAAACCAATTGGGGAAAGTGGGGAGGGTTGGGGGGGGATGAATAGCGAGATTGGGATACCAAATTGTACACTCTAAATATATGCTGTTTATTGTCTGTTACTGTATCTCAATAAAAGGTCTAAAAAAAAAAAAAAAAGATCGAGGGATCAATCCAAGAAGAAGAGATAACAATTATATATATATATGCACCTAATATAGGAGCACCTCAATACACAAGGCAAATGCTAACAACTATGAAAGAGGCAATTGAGAGCAACACAATCATAGTGGGGGACTTTAACACCCCATTTACACCAATGGACAGATCATCCACACAGAAAATTAACAAGGAAACACAAGCTTTAAACGACACAATAAATCAGCTGGACTTAATAGATGTCTATAGGACATTACATCCAAAAACAGCAGAATACACATTCTTCTCAAGTGCACATGGAACATTCTCCAGGATAGATCACATTTTGGGTCACAAATCAAGCCTTGGTAAATTCCAGAAAATTGACATCATATCAAGCATCTTTTCTGACCACAATGCTATGAGATTAGAAATCAATTACAGGAAAAAAACTGTAAAAAACACAAACACATGGAGGCTAAACAATATGCTACTAAATAACCAACAGATCACTGAAGAAATCAAAGAGGAAATCAAAAAATACCTAGAGACAAATGACAATGAAAACACAACGTTCCAAAACCTATGGGATGCAGCAAAGGCAGTTCTAAGAGGGAAGTTTACAGCAATACAATCCTACCTCAAGAAACAAGAAAAATCCTAAATAGACAATCTAACCTTACACCTAAAGAAACGAGAGAAAGAAGAGCAAACAAAACCCAAAGTGAGTAGACGGAGAGAAATCATAAAGATCAGAGCAGAAATAGAGACAAAGAAAATCATAGCAAAAATCAATAAAACTAAAAGCTGGTTCTTTGAGAAGATAAATAAAATTGATAAACCTCTAGCAGGACTCATCAAAAAAAAAAAGAGGGAGAGGACTCAAATCAATAAAATTTGAAATGAAACAGGAGAAGTCACAATGGACACCACAGAAATAAAAAGCACCATGAGATTACTACAAGCAAGTATATGCCAATAAAATGGACAACCTGGATGAAATGGACAGATGCTTAGAAAGGTATAACCTTCCAAGACCGAATCAGGAAGAAATAGAAAATATGAACAGATCAATCACAAGGAATGAAATTGAAACTGTGATTAAAAATCTCCCAACAAACCAAAGTCCAGGACCAGATGGCTTCACAGGTGAATTTTATCAAACATTTAGGGAAGAGCTAACACCTATCCTTCTCAAACTCTTCCAAAAATTTGCAGAGGAAGGAACACTCCCAAACTCATTTTATGAAGCCACCATCACCCTGATACCAAAACCAGACAAAGATACTACAAAAAAAGAAAACTACAGGCCAATATCACTGATGAATTTAGATGCAAAAATCCTCAACAAAATACTAGCCAATAAAATCCAATAGCACATTAAAAAGATCATCCACCATGATCAAGTGGGGTTTATCCCTGGAATGCAAGGATTCTTCAATATATGCAAATCAATCAATGTGATATACCATATTAGCAAACTGAAGGATAAAAACCACATGATCATCTCAACAGATGCAGAAAAAGCTTTTGACAAAATTCAACACCCATTTATGATAAAAACTCTCCAGAAGGTGGGCATAGAGGGAACCTACCTCAACATAATAAAGGCCATATATGACAAACCCACAGCAAACATCATTCTCAATGGTGAAACACTGGAAGCATTCCCTCTAAGATCAGGAACAAGACAAGGATGTCCACTCTTCACCACTACTATTCAACATAGTTTTGGAAGTCCTTGCCACAGCAATCAGAGAAGAAAAGGAAATCAAAGGAATCCAAATTGGAAAAGAAGAAGTAAAACTTTCACTGTTCGCAGATGACATGATACTATACATAGAAAATCTTAGAGATGCCACCAGAAAACTACTTGAGCTAATCAATGAATTCAGTAAAGTTGCAGGATACAAAATTAACACACAGAAATCTCTTACATTTCTATACACCAACAATGAAAGATCAGAAAAAGAAATTAAGGAAACAATCCCATTCACCATTGCAACAAAAAGAATAAAACACCTAGGAACAAACCTAACCAAGAAGGTAAAAAACCTGCACTCAGAAAACTATAAGACACTCATGAAAGAAATCAAAGAAGACACAAACAGATGGAGGGACATACCATGTTCTTGGATTGGAAGAATCAACATTGTGAAAATGACTATATTACCGAAAGCAATTACAGATTCAATGCAATCCCCATCAAATTACCAATGGCATTTTTCACAGAACTAGAGCAAAAAATTTTACGATTTGTATGGAAATGCAAAAGACCCTGAATAGCCAAAGCAATCTTGAGAAGGAAAGATGGAGTTGGTGGAATCAGGCTTTCTGACTTCAGGCTCTACTACAAGGCTACAGTGATCAAGACAGTATGGTACTGGCACAAAAACAGAAATATAGATCAATGGAACAGGATAGAAAGCCCAGAGATAAACTATGGGCAACCAATCTATGATAAAGGAGGTAAGGATATACAATGGAGAAAAGGCAGCCTCTTCAATAAGTAGTGCTGGGAAAACTGGACAGCTACATGTAAAAGAGTGAAATTAGAACATTTCCTAACTCCATACACAAAAATAAACTCAAAATGGATAAAAGACCTAAATGGAAGGCCAGACACTATAAAACTCCTAGAGGAAAACATAGGAAGAACACTCTTCGACGTAAATAACAGCAAGATCTTTTTTGATCCACCCCCTAGAACAACGGAAATAAAAACAAAAATAAATAAGTGGGACCTAATGAAACTTCAAAGCTTCTGCACAGCAAAGGAAACTATAAGCAAGATGAAAAGACAACCCTCAGAATGGGAGAAAATATTTGCAAATCAATCAACAGACAAAAGATTAATCTCCAAAATATATAAACAGTTCATCCAGCTCAATATCAAACAAACAAACAACCCAATCAAAAAATGGGCAGAAGACCTAAATAGGCATTTCTCCAAAGAAGACATACGGATGGCCAAGAGGCACATGAAAAGCTACTCAACATCACTAATTATTAGAGAAATGGAAATCAAAACAACAATGAGGTATCACCTCACACCGGTTAGAATGGGCATCATCAGAAAATCTACAAACAGTAAATGCTGGAGAGGGTGTGGAGAAAAAGGAATGCTCTTGCATTGCTGGTGGAAATGTAAATTGATACAGCCACTATGGAAAACAGTATGGAGGTTCCTTGCAAAACTAAAAATAGAACTACCATATGACCTGGCAATCCCACTGCTGGGCATATACCCAGAGAACACCATCATTCACAAAGACATATGCACTCCAATGTTCATTGCAGCACTATTTACAATAGCCAGCACGTGGAAGCAACCTAAATGTCCATCAACAGAAGAATGGATAAAGAAGATGTGGTACATACATACAATGGAATATTACTCAGCTGTAAAAAGCAATGAAACTCGGACATTTTTAGAGACATGGATGGACCTAGAGACTGTCATACAGGGTGAAGTGAGTCAGAAAGAGAAAAACAAATATTGTATATTAACACATATATGTGGACTATAGAAAAATGGTACAGATCAACCGGTTTGCAAGGCAGAAATAGAGACACAGATGTAGAGAACAAACATATGGACACCAAGTGGGGAAAGTGGGGAGGGATGTGGGGGAATGAATTGGGAGATTGGGATACCAAATTGTACACTCTAAACATATGCAGTTTATTGTAAAAAAAAAAAAAAAAAAAAAAGTTAAAAAAAATCAAGGGGCTTATTTCTATAATCTAATTTCCCCTTCTTAAAATGATGAAATGGGCTTCCCTGGTTGCACAGTGGTTAAGAATCTGCCTGCCAATGCAGGGGACACAGGTTTGATCCCTGGGCTGGGACGATCCCACATGCCAAGGAGCAACTAAGCCTGTGTGCCACAACCATTGAAGCCCGTGCGCCTAGAGCCCATGCTCTACAAAAAGAGAAGCCACTGCAATGAGAAGCCTGCACACAAGAAAGAAGAGTAGCCCCCACTCGCTGCAACTAGAGAGAAAGCCTGTGAGCAACAACAAAGACCCAATGCAGCCAATAAAATAAATAAATAAATTTATAAAAAAAACAAAAAAGGAAGATTTTAAACTGTGATTTAAAAGCTCTTCTCTTCAAGTAACAGATTGTGGGTGTGGAGAGTTTTTATTCCCCAGAAATGAAATTAGATATAATCATCACTAGATTTTATCTGTTTAATTTTCAAAGTACTAGAGGCATCTTTCAATGCTGAACAGAATTTTGAACAGATAAATGTAACATGGAACTGGATGTTGTATGGAACCCACTGAGGCAAATTTGCGGTTAGTTTTTTTATACTTCCCATCAACATGTACTTCAGCACTGGCATCCCTTATTTCTCTTTGATCTATACAAATGCTCAATATTGGTATAAATTAAAAATTAAACAATATATTATTAAGAACAAAAACAACATAAAACTAAAACTTATTCTGATGGCACTAACATTAAATTGGATGGGAGATCTACTAAATAACTGTCATCAGCCACCTCATTTTATTTGGGCTTTACTAACTGCTTGAAATCCTCATCTCAAAAGTATTCAGAGGTTCTCTAATTACTCCACTTTTAATTAAAAAATATGTATTTTTCCATTGTTCAATTAAAAAAACTAGAAACTAGAGCAGATGATGTTGCTGACTTTAACATCTCTTTGAATAATATTAAACCTCTGATAGTCACAGCCATTGTTTGAAAAACGCAGGCCTGGTGATTAAGTGGGGAATCAACCATTTTGAACTCTCAGCTTGTTTATACAGAACAAAATACAAAAAATAAAAGAAGCAGTTTTGTATCATTTTGGATACTTTTAGCTGCAGGTTATAAAACAAGACGCCCCTAGGCAGTGTGGTTCTAGAGTTTGTTATTCATCCACTTAATGAAGACGGAGAAAACTGAGCTTCTTTATATATTTCTGCTGCCACGTTTTCCTACAGAATTTCCTGACATAACAATGTTCAAAGAAAGAATCTGTTTCTCTGTGTCACTTTGCAAAAGAGAAGAAATCTTTCCAGGAGTTTTTCGCCACCCAGTTGACATCCTTTCATGTCTCGTTGGCCAGAATTATGTCACTTTTCCATCCCTAAACCAATGACTGGCAGTAAACCAATACAGTAATCTAGGATTGACTCCTGAATTGAGAATATAGTCACTTTCCCTGAAAGCTGAATACTTAGATAAAGCTAGTTTGTGTTGACAAGGAAGACTGAGTGAATGGGTATTGAGTGGGCAGTCTACTGTGTCTACTAAAAATGTCTTTTGGAAGAATTTAAGTTTACAAAATTGCACAGAGAAGGGGAGTGCATAAATAATAAGAAAAGTTTAATTCAGTGTTATGAGAGCTACAAAAGAAATATAACCAAGATTTTATGAGTACACCCAAACTAGGAAGACTGGGCATTTATGTCATTAGAGATGGCTTCCTGGAAAAGGTAACATGTGGACTGATTTGGCCCAGAGGAGTATGAGGCTGGAGGGGTATGGAACTGGAGCACTAAAGACAGATGAGATCCAAAAGGGCCACCTACATTGAGTTTGTGGACCACCCTAGAATTGACTGAAAGCAGCTGAAGGACTTTAAACATATAAGGGACATTATGAGATTTGCTTTTAAGAAAGACTGCACTTTACAGCAGGGACATTTTATGTTCTTTATTGCCTGATCTTCTTATTTGGCACTTAGCATTCACATTCTGCTGTGAATTAGTTTTCATGTGTGAGAGAAACAGAATCTTACCTCCTAAACTACATTGTAAGTGCTAAGAAGGCAGAAATGGATGGCTGGTTGCTCATATGCCTTTCCATATACGGAGCAGTGACTGGCATCTAGAAAATGCTCGTTTTTGTTGCCGTTTGTCAACTACTTCTGTCACATTCTATCCATAAGGCTGCACTAAGCATAACTCTGGATGGAGATGAAGCATGTTGGGAAAGGGTAGGGGTGGGCTCGGTCGGATTATGGTGTGTACCACAGTTTCCTCACCTGTGACGCAGGTGAGGATCATCCTTCTCTTTCTGAGTGTTAAGGATTAATATATTTCAGGTAACACACCTGCATATTGGGGACTGAATGAAGTTTTATCTTGTTTATTTCTTTATTTTTCTCTCCCTCTATGGAACATAACCTCTATGACAAAAAAAAAAAAAAAGCCTTTACTCATTTAGTTCATCAAACTATCTGAAGTACTGACTCAATAAAATACTGGAATACATAAATGAATGAAAGCCTGCAAAAATGACTTTCCATACAATAGTTAAAGATAATGGCACACTGAAGAGAGCCTTGGGCAGAAATACGATCTTAGGCCTTCAATTTGGTAAGCGCAGATTAAATACAATTTTTTTAAAGGCGTTTTATTTTCATTTATGTAGGCAGGACAGAGCCTCGGGTGTCTACATTATATCCTAACTACCTCTGAATATTGATTCATCTAATTTTCCCTCCCTTACTCCCATGATTTCCACATATCTTCCTCCCTCACCATTTTGCAGGGATCTTCAGGACCGGAGCCTGAGCTGCTTAGCTGTTTCCTATCTCCTAGTCTACCTATAGGTATAAGCAGTAAGAAGAATGCCCCACAGACCACAGTAGTGGTTCTCAACCATGACTGCACCTGAGAATTACCTGGTGAGCTTTTTAACTAAAGATGTCAAACTCCACTTAATACTACAATCTCTGGGAGGTAGAACTCTGATAATAATATTTTCTCGTGATTTTTATAAGCATTAAGTGTTGAGAACCACAGATATAGTACTTCTCGAAGTGTTTTGGTTCATCTATGATTTTAAATATGCCTCAGTACATCTCTCTCAGTATCTTAACAACAGATGCATGAGGTATAGTTTTACTTTTTATTGAAGTGTAATAAACAAAGATAAATGTATAGGCCCATAAGTTTTGCAAACTAAACACACCCCTGTAATAGCAACCAGATCAGAAACACATTACCAGCATCTTAGAAGGCTTCCTCCTGTCCCCTTCCAAGGGTAACTGCTATCCTGACATTAATCAGCATGGATTTGTTTTGCTTGTTTATTACTTTCTATAAATGAAATCATGCAGTATGCATTCTTTTGTGTCTGGCTTTTTAAGGGGGAAAAGGTAGAGTCTAGATCTCATGGATAAGCAAATTTTAGGTAAATCTAGTGAAACCCAGAAAGAAATGTTGGAAAGTTGATTTGAAGATATGGTAGTGAAGAATAGTTTAAAGCAGTTGCTCTAAAATTGGATGAACTTAGGTTTATATCCTTTTTCTGCTACTTATAAGAGCTGTGACCTTGAGCAATTATTTACCTCTCTATACTTCAATTTATCCATCTGTAAAATATTGTCAATAATAGTAGTACCGCATAGGATTGTTGTGGGGTTTATGTAAGACACTATGTGTGAGTGTTTAGCACTGTGCCAGGATACAGAGGAAGCATTAGCAACTAGTAACATTTAGTATTTGTGATTACTTAGAAAGGAACAAGGTAATCACTATTCACTTAAAAAAATGGAGACCAATTAATATCACAGTTAAAAAAAATGGAATGCCAGTCTTGGAAGTCAGAGGCCAGGAAATCATACTACCGTTGTAGGCAAGATGCCGGAATTGGTCTTATGACAGCCCTTTTCAAAACTTAGTAGCCATTAGGTCCCAAATCATGGGCTATATCAGAATCACCAGGGCATTGTATTAAAAAATAAAGATGCCCTTACACTTGACCCACTATAAATCTAATTAATTAAAATTACCCCAGGTTTTCTCCAGGATTCCACTCTTGGATCGAGTGCTCTGAATGAATCTGATTTGCTGCCAAGTTTTCACCACTGAACTGTACTGCATAGTGCTAAAGAGCTATAAGAGCTCCAACCTCGATGCTTTTGTAACTACAACGATGTTTTGGTGTCTGGCATATAATAGGTGTTCAATAAATACATATTTGTTCAATTGTGGAGAAAAATCTCTGAAACATGCCTATCACTATTGTCTGCAATAATTTCATTAACAACTTGAAAGATGTTGAAGGCATGCTTAACAAATTCACTGATACACCGAGTGTATCAAAGATAAATGTAAGGTTTTTTAAAAAATAATACCACTGCTTAATCAGCATTTCATATAAAATGAAACCAAAGATCTAGTTGCTAATATCAATGTGACCCACCAATATGATAAAGGTTATCAATACAATAAGTGTTACCTTCAGATACCTGAATCAATGTGACACACACCCATTTGCTCCAGGGGTAAGGCAGCAACTGAGCTAAATCTGGCCCACTGCTCATTTTTGCAAATAAAGTTTTATTGGGACATAAGTACATTTATTATATTGGCTATGACTGCTTTTGCGCTGCTACAGCGAGGTTGGGTATTTGCATCTGAGGTCATATAGCCTGCAGAGCTGAAAGTATTTACTATCTGGTCTTTTGCAGAAAAGGTTTGTCAACACCTATTCTATTCTAAATCTCACTCTCTCCATCTTCCTTCATAATATGACCTACAACTGTTATCTGCACATATTGCTGCTTAAAGACTGCATTTCTTGGTATCCTTTGCACCATGTATTTTATGTGACTATATTCTGGCCAGTGAGACATGTGAGAAGAATTTTGTTTCAACTTTTTGAAGTCTTTCTTAAAAGATAGCCCCTTCACCCTTCCTGCTGGTTGGAAATTAAACCTGATAGCTGGAGCTCAAACTGCCATCTGTGTCCATGTAGATAAAAGCCTAGGTTTGGCAGCCTGGTCCTGAAAGGGGCCTAAGATTCTGAGTCCCTGATGATTTTGTGGAATTTCCATAATAGTCATTCACTGCCAACTGCCAGACAATTTTACATAAAATTAAAAAAAAAAAAGTGTTGGTGTGTTTAGGTCACTGTTCAATTGGATGTTTTGTCACTTACATATGAACCTATCCAGATAGATACAGATGCATAATGTCCAGATCTGAAGACTGATTCTGCTAGTTCAACACATCTGTACTCTTTCTTTCCTTGTGAAGTTACAGAACTCTCCATCACTGGAAGGTTTTAAGTCAATCCTGAGTAACCACCTGTCAGACAAGTGATGCAGAGTTCCCTGAATTGGATGGAGGTTAAACTATATGACCTCCAAGATTTTAAGTTGGGTATTCCTAGACCACATTTTTCTTTATTAATGGAAAGTGTTAAATGGGTTCTTAGTTCAAGCACTTAAAATGATTAAAGTAACCAGCCAGAAAGCCAAGCTGCCAAAATGGAAAGCGCAGAGGGAGTAAAATATCAGCACAATTTTAACTTTCTATTTGCAGCAAAGCAATGATTCGGATGGTACATTAGGCCTCATTGAGGAAAGCACTGACACTACATCAGATGACAAAATTTCCTGTCCAATAAGTTGGAGCTATCCATTTTCATAGAAATGCTGGGACAAGGGAAATATCATCACTCCATAATGGGTGATCCATTAGCATAAAATGTGTTTTGTTATATTTTATTTTATTTTTTTACAGACTGTAGTTAAACTGCACCCAGCATGAACACCACTAATCTATAAATATCTTTATGTATCCTCTATTAAATAAACACGAAGGAATAAGAAATTCTTGGACTAGCAGAGGATAACAGTCAGGACTACGTGACTCTGGCACATACGAACCTTCTCATTCCTGATGCTTCTTTGCAGGATTCATCGTAAATGTAGTTTCCTCAAGGATCATGCTGTGACCCAGCAGGGCAAGCCATGTTTTCTCATTATTTTCTTTCATAGTACCTTATATTTATCATTCAGAGAAGCTGTCACAAATATAATTGATCAATCAATTGTGAGATCCCCTCCTAGTAGACTGTAAGGTCCTCAAGCACCAGGGCCATGTTTGTCTTACTCACTGTGCTCTCATCCTTAATACAGTGACTGGCAATGGAGGCGCTCAAGAAAAACTTGTTGAATGATGATGATGCAATTATGAAAGATAACCCTCTTCTTTATCATATGCTACCTGCACACTGGGGTGCAGTTGCAGGTTTCTCAACTTTAAATAATCTGAGGCAGGATTATACTTTTTGAGAGAAGTTATGGCACTTTAACCAAAAACAACAGCCACATCAGTGACAAGAAACTAGAAACCCTAGTTGTGGAAATGTGTCATATCATTTGGCTAGTGAACATCAAAGAACTCCTTCATATATTTGGGGAATTCCCAAACTACTTATACAACTTCCCATTCTAGAAGCTGAAAATAGCAGACACTCACTTTTCCAGGCTCTCATCTACCTTGGGAGTGAGTAATTGATCTAGATTCTAGGCATTAGATTAACAACCTTTGACTTTGAATCAGGAACTCTGGCAACTTTTGTGGCTTGAAAATAAGAACACTGATACAAAAATTGGTACCATAAGTGGGTATTCAACAACAGAAGAAGGAGAGAGAAGTGATGATGGTGTGAAGAATGAAGACTTGGCATGGGCTCAATAGCATGGATTTCCATTAGGCCAATCAAGTGACTGCTATTGATGAGTTTCTATTTGTCAATAGCACCAACTAATCATCCCTAACTCTTGGTAGGGCATTTAGATGTTGGGTGTCAGGTTGATTACATGTGATGCATTTAACCACGAAAGGAACTTCATTTTTTCCATATTAGAACAGGCAGCTATTACTGGTTTGGACTTACTTTCCCTATCTACCACGCTTCTTTCAACAACCATCCATGGAATTACTGAATGCCCTATACCACACAAAAGTGTCTCACATAGACTTATGCCTAAAACATACCCAAGGCAATAAAACGATGATCGTCAGAATTTCTAGTCTTACCACATGCTGCTTCACCCAGAAACAACTGGTTGCACGTAACAGTAGGATATCTTATTAAAACATATTTTAGTGTCAGCTGCAAACAACTTGTGAAGCTGAGGTATCATCTTACAAAGTGATATTTTCTATGAACCAGAAACCAATACACTAATTCCGACAGTCAAAACACAGAGTTCCAAAAACCAAGATGTGGGAATACAAGTAATTCATGTTTTAACCTGGGTATCCTTAAAAGCACAGCCTGTGGAAAGAGCAGTGTATAGCTTATTTATTCGGTAAATGAATTTGGGAGGAAGAAGGAGCAACAGAAGGAATGAAGTGGAATGTTACAGCCAATACAAGTTTGTATTTTCCAATTAGCCACCACTGTGGGCAAATGGTACTAAGACCTGCACCTTAAGAATGCATCTTAGGATGTTCCTTCTGGGGAAAACCTCTCCAACTCCCCCAACCCAAAGTGTACAAAGGTGGCTCATGAGCTTCTGGCCTACACATGCATGAGTGCTGAGTAGGTTCCCACACTGCTCGTGACATTCCAGGTCACACCTGCACAAACCTTATCAAAGCTTGTATGGATTTGGTCACCACTGAGGTGGCTTGAGAAGGACATGGTACTGAGAGGATCTGAAGGGCACACACATGAAATGTTTGAAACATTTCAGTGACGTGTTTGAGAGAGTTACTGACACTGATTAACTTAACAACCCATGATTCTCAAAAAATTTTTGTTCCTAAGCCTATGATTCTTGGTGCTAATGACTTAGAAATCTTAATGCCAAAGAGAAAATGCTTCCACGAGGAGATGAAGGGTAAAGAAGTAAGAAATATATATATATATTTTCCATTCTGTTGGCTCTGTTTCTCTGGAGAACCCTGCCTAATAGAGTAGTACACTAAATAAAAATGCCATGAGCTTGCTGTCCCAGCCTCCCTTCCAACTATGACAGAGACTGCTTAACTAGATGCTACCAGGAAGATTTGCCCCAAACTTGGAATGAGGAACCAAAGTTCTTTTTGGCTGACTACAATTAAGATTCTTTACTGATGTGTACATGATCATAATGTTGGAAAATTAAAAAGTTACATTCAGATTCACAAATTTATATACATATAAAATTTAAATATATAAAGATATGTATTTTATATGTATATACATAAACACACACAAACATATACACACATATTAAACTTCAGTCATGACCATTACTGGTGATTGTCTACAGAGCCTGTTCAGCCCTCTCCCTAAAGAATACCTGCTGTTTTATTTCCTGTTATGGCTTAGCTGGGGGTATTTGAGAAGGTAGCTAGTCAGTTCACTATATAAGATTGGAGAATTAACTAGGATTTAGAAAAAAAGAATTGAAAATGCCAGAGAAGGGGTGTGGGAAGGAGGGAGGAGGGGTGAGGAGGTGGAGAAGCGGACAGGAGGGGGTGGGGGCTTTGGGATTGGGGGACGGGGAGGTGAGAGGGCGTCTAGACTGCCCTCTTGGGCAAGGAGGCTGACTGGGCTCCCGGGCCTAGTCCTTCACTCTCCAGGGCCCTCTCTGGCATGAGGGTCCTGGGGGCGTGGGGGGTGGGGGGTGAGGGAGAGAGGCAGACAGTGGGGGTGGGAAGGGATCTCTCCAGGTCAGAAGAATAGGGGAGGCACCACCAGGCATTTCTTCTGGGCGGGTCCTCCACCTTCCAAGGCTCCTCCCGGCCATTGGTCCTAGAGGTACAGGAGGGAAGCAGTGGGGGGAAAAGAAGAGAGATGGAAGCGGGGAGGGACCCTCTGGGATCAGAGGGTCAGGGGAGGAGCGGAAGGCATTTCCGCTGCCCACTGACCCGGGAAGCCTGCTGGGCTCCCAGGCCTGGTCTCCAACTCTCCAGGGCCCCCTCCCAGAGGTGTTGGTCCCAGGGACGTTGGAGCATGGCAGGGGAAGAGGAAGAGAGGCAGACTGGTGGTGGGACGTTCCAGGAGCAGAGGACTAGGGGAGGTGCAGAGGACCTTTCCCCTGCCCACTTGGGCCCGGTGGGCCTGCTGGGCTCCTGAGTCATGTCCCTCAGTCTCTCCGGCTGAGTGGGTCATACAGGTGTGGGAGGGAGAGAGGAGAGGAGAAGAGGAAGAGAGGCAGACAGCGGTGGGGGGGACCTTGCACGACCGGAGGATCGGGGGGGATGCTGTGAGAAATCTCCCTACCCACTTGGCACCGGGAGGTCTGTTGCGCCCCAGGCCTGGTCTTCGGTCCTCCAGGGGCCCCTCTAGGTCTCACTGGTCCTAGGGGTGTAGAAGAAAAGCAGGGGAGAAGAGGAGAGGTTGGCAGGGGAGGGGACCTTCTGGGATTGGAGGATCAAGGGAGGTGGAGAAGGTATTTCCCCTGCCCACTAGCTCTGGGAAGCCTGCTAGGCTCATGGACCTGGTCTTTCACACTCCAGGGCCCCCTCCAGCTGCTTGGGACCTAGGAGAGTGGGGAGTGAGGGAGAGGAAGAAGGGCAGACAGGGACCCTATGAGACTGGGAGATCTGGGGAAGTGCCACAGGCATTACCCTAGCCCAGTTGGCCCTGGGAAGCCTGTTGGGCATCAGAGTCTGGTCTCCCACCATCCAGTGCCCCCTGCAGCTGTGAGGGTCCTAGGGGAATAGGAGAGAGGGAGTGAGGAAGAAGAGAACACAATGGGGAGAGACCCTTCAAGATTGGAGGACTAGGGGAGGTGCCTAGCATGTGTCCCACCAATCAGGCACAGGGAGCCCACTGGGTACCTTGAACTGGTCCTTTGCCCCCAGGACCAGAGGCATTCCTGGGCCCCTCTGCCTCATTGGGCCTAAGTCCCATTCCCCACCACCCCCAGGGCATTTTCAAAGTGTAGGCCCTGCCCATTGCCTAACCTCTCCCCCAACCCCCACCCCTGGTCCTTGTCTAAGCCCCGCCCCCACAGCTAAGGGCTTTTCTGGCTTTTTTTTTTTCTTTTTTCTTTTCTTTTTCTTTTTTTTTCTTCCCACCTCCTCACTTAGGCTATTGCAGTGGTTTTACCTTCCAGTTGTTGCTGCATCTTTTTTATTTTAATTTTTTCTAACACATCTTTAAGTTTACTATTATCATATTTTTTATCTTGCTATTGTTCTGTTGTTCTCCTCCTTTTTTTTTTTTTTAATTTTTTTCGTTTCCCTGCTCCACACAGCTTATGGGATCTTGATTCACAAGCCCATGGTTAGGCCTGAGCTCCTAAGGTGGGAGCTCTGAGTCCAAAACATTGGACTAACAGGGAAACCCAGTTCCCAGGGAATAGTCATAAGAGTGAGGTCTCCCAGAGGTTCTCGCCTCAACACCAACACCCAGCTATATTCAAGCGCCTACAAACACCAGTGCTTGAAACCTCAGGCCAAACACCCAGTGGGACAGGAACACAATCCTTCCCATCCAAAATGGGGGTAAAATGAGACGGCAAAAAAATATGTCACAGATGAAGGAACATGGTAAAAATACACAAGACCAAATAAATGAAGAGGAAATAGGAAAACTGCCTGAAAAAGAATTCAGAGTAATGATAGTAAAGGTGATCCAAAATCTCAATAACAAAATACAGAAAATACAAGAAACAGTTAATAAGGACTCAGAAGAACTAAAGAGCAAAAAAGCAGTAATAGATAACAAAATAATCGAAATTAAAAATACTCTTGATGCTCTAAACAGCAGAATAACTGAGGCAGAAGAACAAAGAAGTGAGTTGGAAGATAGAATGGTGGAAATAACTGCCACAGAGCAGGATAAAGAAAAAAAAGAATGGAAGACAGTCTCAGAGACCTTAGTGACAACATTAAGCACACCAACATTCGAATCATAGGCATCCCAGAAGAAGAAAAAAAGAAAGGGTCACAGAAAATATTTGAAGAGGTTATATTGGAAAACTTCCCCGACATGGAAAAAGAAATAATTAACCAAGTCCAAGAAGCGCAGAGAGTCCCATACAAAATAAACCCAAGGAAAAATACACCAAGGCACATATTAATCAAACTAAGGACAATTAAACACAAAGAAAAAATATTAAAAGCAGCAAGAGAAAAGCAACAAATAACATATAAGGGAAAACCCATAAGGATAACAGCTGATCTTTCTGCAGACACTCTGCAGGCCAGAAGGGAATGGCAGGATATACTGAAAGTCCTGAAAGAGAAAAACCTACAGCCGAGAAGACTCTACCCAGCGAGAATCTCATTCAGATTCCGTGGAGAAATCAAAAGTTTTACAGACAAGCAAAAGTTAAGAGAATTCAGCACCACCAAACCAGCCTTACAACTGTTAAAGGAACTTTTCTAAGTAGGAAACACAAGAGAAGGAAAAGACCTACAAAAACAAACACAAAACAATTAAGAAAGTGGTAATAGGAGTATACATGTCAATAATCGCCTTAAATGTAAATGGATTAAATGCTTCAACCAAAAGACCCAGAATGGTTGAATGGATACAAAAACAACACCTTTACATATGCTGTCTACAAGAAACCCACTTCAGACCAAGGGACACATACAGACTGAAAGTAAGGGGATGGAAAAAGATATTCCATGCAGATGGAAGCCAAAAGAAAGCTGGAGTAGCAATACCCATATCAGACAAATTAGATTTAAAGTAAAGACTATTATAAGAGACAAGGAAGGACACTACATAATGATCAAGGGATCAATCCAAGAGTAAGATATAACAATTGTAAATATCTACACACCCAACATAGGAGCACCTCAATACATGAGGCAAATGCTAATAGCCGTAAAAGGGGACATCGACAGCAACACAATAATAGTAAGAGACTTTAACACCCCACTTACATCAATGGACAGATTATCCAAACAGAAAATAAATAAGGAAATACAAGTTTTAAATGACACAGACCATCTCAACTTAATTGATATTTATAGGACATTCCATCCAAAAACGACAGAATACACTTTCTTCTCAAGTGCACACGGAACATTCTCCAGGATAGATCACATCTTGGGTCAGAAATCAAGCCTTGGTAAATTCAAGAAAATTGAAATCATATCAAGCTTCTTCTCTGACCACAATGCCCTGAGATTAGATATCAATTACAGGAAAAAAAGCTTTAAAAAACACAAACACACGGAGGCTAAACAATATGCTATTAAAAAACCAAGAAATCACTAAAGAAATCAAAGAGGAAATTAAAGAACCTCTAGAAACAAATGACAATGAAAACACAACAACCCCAAAACCTATGGGACGCAGCAAAAGCAGCTCTAAGAGGGACGTTTATACCAATACAGCCCTACCTCAAGAAACAAGAAATATATTGAACAAACAACCTAACCTTACACCTAAAACAATTAGAGAAAGAGGAACAAAAAAACCCCAAAGTGAGCAGAAGGAAAGAAATCATAAAGATCAGATCAGAAATAAATGAAAAAGAAAGGAAGGAAACAATAGCAAAGATCAATGAAACTAAACTCTGGTTCTTTGAGAAGATAAACAAAATTGATCAACCATTAGCCAAACTTATCACGAAAAAAAGGGAGAAGATGAAAGTCAACAGAATTAGAAATGAAAAAGGAGAAGTAACAACTGACACCACAGAAATAGAGATCATGAGAGACAAGCAACTATATGCCAATAAATTGGATAACCTGGAGGAAATGGATAAATTCTTAGAAAAGTACAATCTTCCAAGACTGAACCAGGAAGAAATAGAAAATATGAACAGACCAATCACAATCAGGGAAATTGAGACTGACTAAAAATCTCCCAAAAAACAGAAGCACAGGGCCAGATGGCTTCACAGGCGAATTCTATCAAACATTTAGAGAAGAGCTAATACCTATCTTTCTCAAACTCTTCCAAAATATAGCAGAAGGAGGAACACTCCCAAACGCATTCTACAATCACCCTGATACCAAAACCAGGCAAAGATGTCACAAAAAAAGAACATTACAGGCCAATATCCCTGATGAATATAGATGCAAAAATCCTCAACAAAATACTAGCTAACAGAATCCAACAGCACATTACAAAGATCATACACCATGACCAAGTGGGGTTTATTCCTGGGATGCAAGGATTCTTCAATATACACAAATCAATCAATGTGATATATCATATTAACAAACTGAAGGATAAAAACCATATGATAATCCCAATAGATGCGGAAAAAGCTTTTGACAAAATTCAACATCCATTTATGATAAAAGCTCTCCAGAAAATGGGCATAGAAGAAAATTACCTCAACATAATCAAAGCCATATATGAGAAACCAAAAGCCAACATCGTTCTAAATGGTGAAAAACTGAAGGTATTCCCTCTAAGAACAGGAATAAGACAGGGGTGTCCACTCTCACCATTATTATTCAACATAGTTTTGGCGACAGCAACCATAGAAGAAAATGAAATAAAAGGAATCTAAATTGGAAAAGAAGTAAAATTTTCACTTTTTGCAGATGACATGATATTATACATAGAAAACCCTAAAGAAGCTACCAGAAAACTGCTAGCACTAATTGATGAATTTAGTAAAGTAGCAGGATATAAAATTAATGAACAGAAATCTCTTGCATTCCTATACACTAACAACAAAAGAGCAGAAAGAGAAATTAAGGAATTATGGAAACACTCCCATTCACCACTTCAACAAAAGAATAAAATACCTAGGAATAAACCTTCCTAAGGAGGCAAAAGACCTGTATGCAGAAAACTATAAGACACTGATGAAAGAAATCAAAGACAATACAAACAGATGGAGAGACATATCATGTTCTTGGATTGGAAGAATCAACATTGTGAAAATGACTTTACTGCCCAAAGCAATTTCCAGATTCAAAGCAATCCCTATCAAATTACCAATGGCATTTTTCACAGAACTAGAACAAGAAATCTTACCATTTGTATGAAAACGCAAGACCCTGAATAGCCAAAGCAATCTTGAGAAGGAAAGATGGAGTTGGTGGAATTAGGCTTCCTGACTTCAAACTATACTACAAGGCCATAGTGATCAAGACAGTATGGTACTGGCACAAAAATAGAAAGGAAGATCAATGGAACAGAAAAGAGAACTCAGAGGTAAATCCAAGCACATATGGGCAGCTTATCTTTGACAAAGGAGGCAAGAATATACAATGGAAAAAAGACAGCCTCTTCAATAAGTGGGTCTGGGAAAATTGGACAGCAGCATGTAAAAGACTGAAATTAGAACACTTCCTAACACCATACACAAAAATAAACTCAAAATGGATTAAAGACCTACATGTAAGGCCAGACACTATAAAACTCCTAGAGGAAAACATAGGCAGAACACTCTATGACATATATCAAAGCAAGATACTTCTTGAACCACCTCCTAGAATAAAGGAAATAAAATCAAGAATAAACAAACAGGACCTAATGAAAGTTAAAAGCTTTGCACAGCGAAAGAAACCATAAACAAGACAAGAAGACAACCCTCAGAATAGGAGAAAATACTTGCCAATGAAGCAACAGACAAAGGATTAATCTCCAAAATATAGAAGCAGCTCATGCAGCTTAATACCATAAAAGCAAATAACCCAATCCACAAATAGGCAGAGACCTAAATAGACATTTCTCCAAAGAAGACATGCAGATGGCCAACAAATACATGAAAAGATGCTCAACATCACTAACCATTAGAGAAATGTAAGTCAAAGCCACAATGAGGTATCACCTCACACCAGTCAGAATGGCCATCATCAAAACATCTAGAAACAATAAATGTTGGAGAGGGTCTGGAGCAAAGGGAACTCTCCTGCACTGTTGGTGGGAATGTAAGTTGGTACAGCCACTATGGAAAACAGTTTGGAGGTTCCTTAAAAAGCTAAAAATGGAACTACCATATGACCCAGTAATCCCACTACTGGGCATATACCCAAAGAAAACCATAATCCCAAAAGAAACATGTACCACAATGTTTATTGCAGCACTATTTACAATAGCCAGAACATGGAAACAACCTAAATGCCCATCAACAGATGAATGGATAAAGAAGATGTGGCATATATATACAATGGAATATTACTCAGCTATAAAAAGGAATGAAATTGAACTATATGTAATGAGGTGGATAGACCTAGAGACTGTCATACAGAGTGAAGTAAGCCAGAAAGAGAAAAACAAATATATATGAAATCTGAAGAAATGGTACCGATGAACCCTGTCAGGGCAAGAGTAGAGATGCAGATATAGAGAATGGACTTGAGGACACGGGGCTGGGGTGGGGGGGGGGGGCAAAGGGAAAGCTGGGATGAAGTGAGAGAGTAGCATAGACATAGATACACTACCAAATGTAAAATGGATAGCTAGTGGGAAGTTGCTGTATAACAAAGGGAGATCAACTCGATGATGGGTGATGCTTTAGAGGGCCAGGACAGGTCGGGTGGGAGGGAGTTGCGGGAGGGAGGGGATATGGGGATATACGTATAAATACAGCTGATTCATTTTGGTGTACCTCAAAAACTGGTACAAGAGTGTAAAGCAAATATATTCCAATAAAGAGCTTAAAAAGAAATAAAAATGCCAGAGAAATGCTGATACTCCCATGAAGCAATGACATGCTTATAAATTTAAAAGAAAGCAAGTTATTTGTTGTATGCACAATGCCAATTAAAAGAATCATATACCAACCTCACAGAAAAAAATTTAAAAGAAAACCTAAGGACAAACAGTGCTGTCTCTCTTTTTTTAATAGCTTATTAATAGCTACTACTTTGACTTGCTTTTCCTAATTCTAGCTATAACTAACAGTTCTATGTATTTAAATGCTTAATAAGAATTCTCATTACAGTTATCTCTTTACCCACCCTTTTGTGGAAAGTAAGAAGGTCAGGATTATCTTTGGAAGAAAAAGGAAGATGAAAGGGAATAATAGATATCAGGATACTTTCAGAAACAGAGCTACAGAAATAACCTGAATGTTGCTTCCATTCTTACTTTAAGCACTGTCTGGTCACAACTCACTGATATTTTTCCTATTCACCCATAAATAATAATTTTGCCTTCTTCATTCCAGTTCTCGTACCTATGTTTAAATTTTCTTCTTACCACATTGGTTCATCTCATAAATACTCATGAGATAGTTGCAGTGATTAAAAAAAAAAAAAAAAAGCGTTGTTTTTTGACCAGCCATAACAAGGATGGATCAGAGAACTGACGGACAGGAGATCAAGGTGGGACACTGGGATGTAGTTAGTTTGGGTGTGATGTGTTGATGAGCTCCATAAGGAAGATTAATGAAATGGGTAGGAAGAGACATGACTGAGAAATAGTTTAGATATTTCTCTGTGAAGAATTAAGGGGAAAAGAGGGAAAAAATGTCAATCCTTCCCTGCAGCAAGGGCTAATTGTTACTATGTGTAATAGAGGCTGAACTTGATTACAATCCATTCACCTAAAAAGATGTGAAAAAGCAAGCACATTAATTCGAGACTCTGTCGTATGTAGTTCTAAATATGCGGTTTCGAGATATATTAAGGAATATTTTCACTTTCTCATACATTAAACGATCTGACAATCTAGCTATATTTGAAATGTCTTTATGATAATTAACATTAACAGTATTCTACAATTTCCAAAGCAATTTTACATGGATTATTTCATAAAGTTTGCATAAGATAGAAATGTTTTGTTTCTGTAGCATTTAAATTACCTTATTTAATGCTCACATATCTATCATATATTTCCTTTTAACTCATTCTATTCATTCACTAACAAAACCTTTGGACTTATACTTTTCTAGAGACAACATATTGCCTAAATTTATTTGCTAAGCTATCTATCTAGAGGATGTCTAACTCATCCTTTAAAACCTGGTTACTGCAGGAGAGGCCTTCATCTGCTGGATGTGTATGTTTGTGTACGTGTGTGGGGTGGGTGTAAGTTATCAAGAGGGCAGAAACTGGCAGTGTCTCTTTGCTTGGTCCTATGAGGTCAACCAGTCAGCTTCAGCTTCTACAGATCGTCCCTTGAATGCTCACAGTCACTTAATGAGCCAAACCCACCCTCACAGGTGGAAAATCACAGCTGAAAAGGAAGAGCAGCTTTATTAGGCTACTCAGTTTAGTTGAGAGGCCCAATTTTGATAAGTTATACCACAGGTGTGCAGACATGTGCTGGCCAATGAACTGACAATTTTTTTAAAATTTCACGAAAATACAATACTTTTAATTTTACTTAAATTTAGTTATGGCAAAAAATGTGGAGTAAGTTTGAAAAAGATGTCTGAACTTTAATGTTCCTTCAACACAATAGATAGTAGTTCTTAAGGTTTCTTTTTTCTAAAGTTATGATCATAGCTTGAGTTCATTTTTGTTTAAACCGTATATTTCTTAAATAGTTTAAATTTCCAGGGAGTAAAACTGAGATGTCTCATAGGAATCAGAAGAGAGTGCTTATGCCTATGCATAGATCAAACAATTTGAAACGTCTTTTTGATTTCTGAAGAACAACTTTTAAAATTTACATTTACCTTCATGATGATTTTCCAAAAGACATTAATTGAGAAAGATTAATCTGTATATAAAATATCCTACAAAACAGATAAATGATGTTCAGAGTACCAAACAAATACATCATGAAGAAGTGAAAAATTCAAAATGACTACTCATTACCCCAGCTATCTGTCAGTCTTTTCTAAATTACCTAACCAGTGGAGTTTGGGTCTCTTGTTCAGGACACCCTGAGTCAGACACTTGTCATGCTCAGATTCAGACCACATTTTACCATGCTTCGTATTTGAAACATGACCTTACACAGTTTTTTCCCTTCTTAGAACTTTTAATTCCCTACCTCTCTTCTTATCCCTACAGAAAAGGCACATGCCCTCCTTTCATTCACCATTAATCATGATCATCTCAATCATAAAATCTATATAAAGCTATCCGTTTTACTGTCAAGAATATTCTTCATAGGGCTTGCTGACTTTTGGTTCTAATGTGTACCAGTTGAATTTGTAAATGTACCAATTTCAATTGTAAATCATGACTCTTAGTCTAACATCTGTTCTTTTCCCATGTTCCTCAGAGAAAAAGGTCATTTTTTGTTTTGTCTTTTAAAAAAATTAACAGATTTACTGAGTTATAATTGATGTACAAAAAACTGCACATATTTACTGCACACAATTTGATGAATTTGGACCTGCTGCATACAGTTGGGAATCTTTATTTTCTCTTAAACAATCATGATAATGTTATCCTGTTTGCCAGTGATTGGTTTAGGGATATACATGGACTCAATTCTGGCCAATGATAAATAAGAGTGAATATGTTAAAGGCTTCTGGGATAGTTTTATTTACTGATTAGATGTAGAAAGAAGGGGGTGAGCAGAGCAGAAGAGGCTCTTCTGCGCCTCCCCCCACCATCCCCCCGCTGCACTTGCTCATGTCTAAATGTGATATTTGAACTCCACTGGCCATCTTGTGGTCCTAGGCGGCAGATTTTCAGAGGGTGGCAAAGTAGAAAATTGAAAAGAAATTGAATTCTTGGTGACAAAATTGAAGCAATGAATTAATCAACCTTGGATGTTCACTAACTCAGAATGTTCTGACTTTTAAGATAAATTTTCTTTATTGTTTAGAGCAGTTGAGTTAGGGCTTTCTGCTACTTGTAACTGCTACTGATAAGCTGACAGTTCACAATATTTTTTCATGAGAATCTGGGTTTATTCCCCAATTCTTTTTCTATCACGTTTTTCTCAATTCCTTTTTTGTTTTGTCTCAGCTTATCTTCAAATAAGTATTTTGTCTGAGTGTGTGAGACCTACACTTCCTGAATCATATATATACATGGAGGTAAATATATATACCTCCATGCTTCATTGATACTTAGCTAGACCTAATATCCTATTTCAAAGTCATTTTTCCCGAAAAGTTTTGAAGGCAACGCATCATTGACCTCTAGCTTCCAATGCTGCTGGTGAGAAGCCTCAAGCAAGTTTAGTTTTCATTCATGTATAGGTAAGCTGTATTTTTCTCTGAAAAATTTGAGTTTTTTCCTCTTGATTTTTATAGTTTTGAAATTTCACAGGACAGCTTGCGTGTTCTTTTTTATTTTGTTCCTTTGTACCCAGGAATCTCTTTTAATCCAGTAACAAATACTCATCTCAGAGAAATTTTCTACCATTCCTTACATAATTTTCTCATTTCCGTTTGCTACTGGAAGTCTGATTTGATAGATGAACCCATCTTCCACATCTTTTAATATTCTCAATTTCTCTTTTCCTTTATTTCTTATTTCATTATTTCTCTTTTATGTTCATATATTTTTTAAAGATATTATTTTATTTATTTATTTATTTTTAATTTTTTTGGCTGCGTTTGGGTCTTTGTTGCTGCACATGGGCTTTCTCTAGTTGCAGTGAGTGGGGGCTACTCTTCATTGAGGTGCGCAGGCTTCTCATTGCCATGGCTTATCTTGTGGTGGAGCACAGGCTCTAGGCATGCAGGCTTCAGTAGTTGCAGCACATAGGCTCAGTAGTTGTGACTCTTGGGCTCTAGAGTGCAGGCTCAGTAGTTGTGGCACACAGGCTTAGTTGCTCTGTGGTGGCATGTGGGATCTTCCTGGAGCACGGCTCAAACCCCATGTCCCTTGCATTGGTAGGCAGATTCTTAACCACCGCGCCACCAGGGAAGTCCCTATGTTCATATTTTCTTACACTAAGTTCCTAAACTCTTTCTTTCAAATAATAATTATAGTTTTATTATAACAATAAAAAAACAAACACAGTGCTTACCTATGTGCTGAGTACATATATTAGTTCACAGAATACTCACAACAACCCTAAGTGGTAGATATTAATATAAATCCATTTTACAGGAAAGAAAGTTGAAGTAAAGAGAGCTTAAGTAATCATGCAGTGTTATACAGCTACTAACTTGCAAAATCTAGATCAAATCCAGAGACTGCGACTCTGGACTTTGTCATTTTAGCAACTATTCTATCCTGGTTTACTATTTGTCAGCAAAGAGGTTGCGCAGAAGATGTAGAGGCTACTTTTCAAGAGATTGAGAGGACAAGTGAATGGACGCAGCGCCAGGTTGTATCACAACATCCTCATTCAGCCTTCCTGAAGTTCAGTGGTCAGAGCCCCTCAACAGAATGAGAGGACTGCTAGGTCAGAAAAGTCCAGAATTGTAGCTTCTGCCTTTATACCACCATCGCAGCACTCCAAAGATTCTGTACTAACATATTTGAACCACGTTGTTCTTTCCCTGTTGCATTCTTTCAAATTCTTTTCCTTGCTGTCACCAGGCTAGGATATTGCTGACAACATGTTTACTCTTTCTTTCTTTCCTTTTTATATCCTAACGAAGGCTTTCTAGGAACCAGCCCTATGCTCCGTGATAACTTCTTCCCATATAGATTTTGGGTTGCTTTACAATTTCCAGACATTCTTCAAACTGTCCTAGACATTTCAGGCAGTCTTTCTTGTTGTCAGAGCTGTTATAGATTTATTAATTCTTTACATAATTTTATTGTCATTTTAGTGGTAGGGGGAATGGGTTTGTTCAGTCACTTATTTCCAACCAAGTGCATGGCAGTCTGAATTCTTCCACTTTCTGAAATACTCATCCTAATACTCACCCACTCTCTATGAAATAAGGAAAATCTTTCCAGGAAGCCCACTTCTGACATTATTTCTGGGAGATAAGTAGGCACATGTACAAACCCTGTACAAAACCAGTGCATCTGCTGGAGTGCATACTCCCGTTGAATATATTCAGCTCTACCAGATACACTGTCCAATTTTCAGAGTGCACTTTGGAGTACAAAAATTTTATCATTCTACTTTCAAGTGAAGGGAAGGCATACCTAGTGCTTGCTTTAAAACATGATTGCATTTGGCAGCAGACATATAGTATTAAAATCTTTTTTTTTTTAAATTGGCCATTTTACCAATGGCATTATTAGTCTTTATTAATTCAGGCAGCACTTGTAGAACTATGATTTATCTGTTCCTTATACAGGAAAAAGAAGATTAAATTCAGTAAACGAAAAATATGAACCATCTACAAAAAAGGAAACAGTATGTCACTAAAATCAACAGTGGCTTTGACTTATTATTACCAGAACTTTAACCACAATCTGTGGCACATTCATAATAAATTACATTTCCTCCAGCATATCAAATACTTCAATTTACTTTTGGCATTTAATCTACTGAAAAAGCCATTTATTTCTGCTTCTATGTATGCCCCTGAAGTCACAGACAGTGTCCTTTAAGTAACTTTCCTTTTGAATCCAAATTGAAGCTACAGTTAAACATATTTAGACCACTTTATTTGAAATGTTTCTAAAAGTTGTGTTGGGAATTAGAATCAAACTTGATGGAAGAAGATCTTGGATAATAGGTAAGGATGGTAGCAGGTTAGAGATATTCTTTTTTACCTGCCTCAGGATGCTGAGGAAATTTTTCATCAGCAGTCCTACTCAATGTTGACTGTACACACTGGCCAAAGGGAGCTGTCACCTGAATTAATAGCTGGAACTTCTTAGACCTGGAGCACACTCTTGTTGTTGCCTGTTGAATGCAGCTACTCTGACACTCAGGACTCTTTGTTTGCCAGACTCCAAACTGTAAGAGATGCCATTTGCTACATCTTTTCATTTTTTTCCCTTGTGTGGACCACAGGTACTTTAGCCAACTAGAAATGAGAAAGAATTGTCTGCTCCATTAGTGGTCTCCATTAGTTCAGCACCAGTGATTTAGGTTCAGGCACTGTTGCGTCTTTTGTCCTCTGATCTTGCCATTTCTAGTGTTCAAAAGAGTAAGGCTTTAATATGAATAAAAACAGTGAATCAAAGCACAGAGCGACTACTTCAATAATCTTAATGACAAAAAATAATAACACTGTCACTTTACACTTCATCTGGTCGCATTGCTCTTTAAAATATGAACTTCTTATGACTTTGTTTTCCCAAATGTCACTCTCTAATCTTCTTTAACTCTTCGGGCTAAAATAATATAAAACCCAATATGACAATCTTCATCATAGGATACTATTTTTTTTTAAATTACATTTTACTATTTTATCAAGACCATTTTCTCTGTGCCAGAAAGATGGGTAGTTTAAGACCATACAGATAGAGTTAATTTCAGTAACTATGGACCCACATTTAGATTAAAGTTTCCTTAATGTTCTGTGATGATGTTTGTGTTCTGGATGCATATTTCCTTTGCCTGTTTCTTATCTATTGCTACCCTAGGCTTAGAATTACATTTTCTTTTACCTAAGCATATATGATATTTTGTGTAGATGTTCACACCTATTTATCTTCCTCATAAATATTAATTATTTATATCTGAACAGAAAGAACCCAGGAGGACTGGAAATAATTATTTTTTTTCACTAACACACCACCTGCTTTTATTGGTATAAAATATTTGGATAACCAAACTATTAGAAGTAAATTCCATTTGCCTTAATTTTAGTATTATAAATAGAATTTCTGCCAGAAGACAGAAATTGGGTAAAAGTGTTGGAGACACTTTTATCTTAAAAAATTAATACTGAACAAAATGACTACCAAACCATAAATGCAATCATACTAATAATGGCAATAAATATATACATTGCAGCTTGGGCAACATAGGTGCTGGCTTTTATAGCAACATTTGATTAATCATTACTTTTACCCTTCCCACTAGAAAAGAAAAGAATAAAGGAATTGTGGAATACATTTCTTCCCATAGCGAGTGAATCTAAGAAATACAAATCTAAGCACTTCCCTGGTGGTCCAGCAGGTAAGACTCTGCGCTCCCAATGCAGGGGGCCTGGGTTCAATCCCTGGTCAGGGAACTATATCTCACAAGCATGCCGCAACTAAGAGTCCACATGCCGCAACTAAGGTCCGCATGCTGCAACTAAAAGATCCTGCGTGCCGCAGCTAAGACCTGGCGCAGCCAAAATAAATAAATATAAATAAATAAATATTTTAAAAAAGAAATACAAATCTAATAAAGCACAACTATGTGATTTCTGAAAGGAATGCAACCTAAATAGGTACTTAAAGAACTAGAAGAGTACTTTTAAGTCCTCATTCGGTGTGTACCTATTCTTTCCTCCTTCTCATTTGGGAGCCAGAGGCCATTAGCAGTCATTCATATCTAGGATGTGCTTACATGGTATAAACATGCTTATTTGTTGGTTGGCTGGTTGAAGCCTTCTTCCAGAAAAGATTTTTTAAAACTTTAAAATGCACAAAGAATGCAGTTAGTACAGGAACAAAAAAACAAAGAAAAATAAGAATTGAAACATAAAATAGAGTCTGTAGTGAGGTTAAAAATTCATGACAAAATTAATCATACAGTTGATAACAATGTGTATATAGGAATTTCTGAGGACCCTTTGCAGGGGTTTTTGGGGAAAAAATCCATTTTTTTTTTTCAATTTTGAAGATATGATGTCAAGATTGTTTGTGACTTGAAAATCTTAGATTCAAGTTTGAGTATAACTAACCAAGGAAACAGAGAAAGTTGTAAAGAAATCAGGAAAGTACATAATTCTGTATATCTTTTAAAAAGGCTTATTCTTTGAAAACATGAAATACATATTTTAATTCAATTGAGTAAACATTTTTAAACATGTTAGAGCAACAGGTTATAATAAATATTATGAGGGAGGGATACATCCAAAGTAAGACACCACCAAGGAATAATCAAGTAAAGAAAAGTTCAAGGGTATACTCCAAAATGTGAACAGTTTTTATCTCTGAGTGATGTGATGACAGGTAGTTATTTTTAACTTGCTTTTTATGATTATTGTTATTTTCTACACTTTCATTTTTCTACTGAGGTATAATTGACATAACATATTAGTTTCAGGTATACAAGTTACTGATTTGATATTTGTATATACTGCAAAATGATCACCACAGTAAGTTCAGTTAACACCTGTCACTATTTTCCCCAAAGAAGATGTATTCGTTTTTAACAAGAGACAAACACCACATGTTTTTCCCAAAATGAATGAAAAATAAACAAAACGATTATAGTTTGGCTTTAAGAAGATTCAGAATGCATGTTAACACAAATTATATACACAAACACTAAGTGATAATAGAAAGGAAATACAGGGTAACATATAAATAATATGAAATTTAGTGCATAATCACATTTCATCTTTAGGTCAAGTCTGTTGGTTATTGTAAGACATTATTCCCATTTTATAGTTGTATGCATCCAACTGCCTACACATTTTTTTCAACTTGTATGCTTAGATGAAATCTCAAAGTTGAAATAGGTTCAGAACTGAACCCATGACATATGCCTTCCTCTCCAAACTGTTTTACCCAGTCTTCCTCTTCTCAACTGAGGGTGACTCCATTGTGCCATTTTGCTAGAAATCTCGGAATTATTCTTGACTCCTCTCTTTATTTTCATATCACATTCAGTCCATAAGGAAATCTCATTGGTTCTACTTTAAAAATATACCCAGATTTTTTGTCTACTTCTCCTTACTTCCATTGCTATCACTCTCACCTAAGCGATTATCACTCTTGCCATATTCAAAACAGGTCTCCCTGCTTCCACTTTGCTGCCACAATTGCAAACGAGCAGTCAGAGTGATTCTTTTAAAATGCAAGTCAGATCACTTGGATATGCCAAAAACCTGCAGTGGCTCCCATTTCACTCAGAGTAGAAAATAAAGTCTTACAATGGACTACAAGGCCCTTCAAGGTCTGTTCTCTGTTCTCATTATCTCTCTGAACTTCTCCCTTCCTACTGTCTTCCTTACTCATTCCACTCCAGCCACATCTAATTCTTTGCTCTTTACTGAATATCACAGACCTCAGGGCCTTTGCACTGGCTATTTCCTTTGCTGAGCCTGCATTTTCCCAGATAGACACATGGTGAACTCTTTTACCTCCTTTAAGACTTTGCTTCAATATTATCTTTGTAATGAGGCCTAAACTGCCCCTGCCTGTCCCATCTTCTGTATTCTTTTCTACCTTTTAAAAATCACACACACAGTCTTACAACATGCTATACAACTTATTTACTTACTTTGTACATTTTGAAATGTCTGTGGGTCTGTCTCCTCCCCCTGGAATGTAAGATATTTGCTTTGTTCATTGACACATTCCAAGCATAAGGTTGATTCTTAATAAATAGTTGTTGAAATTGATTATCTAAACCGAGATTTTAAAAGATTACATATCTTGCCCCAATTCATAGGAGACAAAGTTGAACAGATCTTCTTACTCTGAGTCCCTGCAATATATTAACTATTCTATGGGGTTATGATTAGTGCCTTAAGAGAGGTATAAATAACAGAGATAAATTATGTTCAGTACAAGAAAGTCAAGACGTGCTCTATGAAGCGTTTCGTGACTGACCGCGCAGAATAGCTTGAATTCTGAGCTAAGGTAAGGGAAAAGGACATTCCAAGAAGAAGGAAAAGAATGAGCAGAAACACAAATGGAGCTGCTCAAGAAATGTGGCTTAGGATCAACTCATGGTGTGGATTGACCGGAGCATAAGGGCATGGAAGACTAATGGGAAACGAGGCACAAATGAGCAGCTAAGGCTTACTCTCAGGAGCCTTGAACGCTAGGGTGCAAACTTAGTATTAATTTAGTAGACACTAGGAAGCCATTTGACATTTTAGAGCAATGGGTTGACATGATTAAGGATAGACTACAGGAAGATTAATATGTCAGTTGGGAGTAGAATGCATTAGGGTTTGGAAAGGGTAGGTGAGGAGACAGTTAGAAAGCTATTATGGTTGTCCAAGTGAGGAGTAATGAGGGCTTCTGCGAGGATCCTGTAAGTGGGAGTGGAAAGAAGGGAAGAGATAAAGAAGACATTGTGAAAGCAGTGGAAGTAGAATGAATATAAATTGGCAAGTAATTTAAGGGGTCCTAGATGAACGGTTTAACATGATGACAAAGGTTTTGAGCTGGAATGATTGAGCAAATAGAAACTCAGAAGGAGCTAGTTTGGGAGGATCTGCTGTGTCATCTTTCTAGATGTAGCATGTAAACTACTGAGATGTTCGGATTGGCAAAAAAACAGGCCTCTGACGTGGGAGGGTAGCAATCCTCCAGCATCCTACTATCCCCCCAGCCACTTCTATAGTGTCCCCTATGAATAGCAAAACGTCTCTTACAGGAGGTTTTCAAGCCCGGTGTGGCTCACTGGCTACCCAAGATGCAAATTCACTTCCTGACATACAGAGAAATGTTTCTAGGGGTTGTTTTCTGTTTGTGCTCTTTTTTCTAATCAACTGCTGTTGAATGTATCAATTCCAAACTCTGTTCCAAACAGCATTTGCTCCTAAGGAATACTAACTCAGCCATAGTTGCCCCCCCGCCTGGTGTTGCTTTTTATTACCTGGTTCCTCAACTAGGTCAGGACAGCATAAAAAAGCGCCTTAATTGCCACGATGCTGGGAACTGAATTAATCCAGAGCAGATGAACGAGGATAATGAAATCATTTTCTTTTCTCTCAATGGTCTGTGCAGCATCATCTCTTCTGATACACTTCAGTGTCTGACCTTTTAAACTGACAGGATGTTCACTGTTGAGGCTTTTTAAAGACATCTATCTCTCCACAGAAAAATGGAAGCCAGACATCCAAGACCGACTTATATTTGTCTGTGAATCAAGCTGTCATTTTTGTTCTGCCAGAGTCTGTTATCACGTCTGGACAAGTAATTATTCTCTAGGTTAGGTTCTTACAACCTTGAATTTTTAGGAAAGTCCTTGAGACTGAAAGCAGTCACTTTCTTGCTGCTACAGTTCATGCATATTAGTGAGTTATGTAGTGACTTGGCAGCTATTACTGCTATTAAGCATTTAGTCTATTAAGCACACGATTCTTTTAACTTCGCAAAAGCTTCTAGCTTCCATCTGTTTTGCCTATTTATTAAAATCCTTATTTAGTTCTCCTCCTGCATTTAGGCAACTGGCAGCACATTCCTCGCAGAGCAGGTGTAAGCTGGGACAGGGAAGGACAAGATGGAGCAAGGACAATCCACAAGCTTCTTTAGGTTCATGTATATTCTGGCAGGAATCATAGGAAAGAGAGGGCTTCCTACTTAGCACTCATCTCTGCTGGAAACAAGGGCACCCGTTAGATGGTGCTGAACAAAGCACAGCCATGGCACAGTGAGCTGGGACTGGCAGAGGACAGAAGGTCCCAGATTCTCCTGCAGACACTGGAAACACACTTCAGTACTCGGAACATGAAATCTAATTCAAAATGATGCAGCTCATCTAAGTTGCGAAGCATTCCAAATCAACTCAGAATTCAACAGTTTCCAATGAGAACCTTAGGTCAGATTTCAGGGGAAAAATTCCTCAGTGAGAGACTTAATAATGTATAAAGAGACCGGCACCTCCTACAGAATTCTGTTTGAAATAGAGAATTGCTAGAATAAAATTCTCATTATCTACTTCTGCTTGGAGGAGAAACCATCTGCAAGCAGTTAGACAGTGGGTCAGTCACAGATATTACATAGTGTAAATTTTTAAGTTTGGTAGTTTGATGACAGTATTTCGACTATATTTTGAAAAGGCCTTTCTCCTTTTTCATGCTCATTTATTCATAGAAAAGTCACATCCATGGGCAGAAACTCACTCAACTCTCTTCTAATCCCTACCCCCAGCACCCTGCTTCTGGGGCTGTCATGATGAGTAAGACATGGCACACTGTCCAGAGTTTTAATCTTTAAAATACCATTAATAATATAAAAGCATAGCTCAGCACACAAAATAAAAACTGTAGGAACATAAGGAATGAGAGTGAGGTCAGGTTCTCAGGCTCTCAGTCTACATTTATAGGAATGAAGAGATTTATAGGAATGAAGAGGAAGGCATGTTTTCCACCTTTGAAGAATAACAGAACAGGCAAAGGGGCCGCATAGATCCCAACGCACAGCTTTCTTTCCAAATGATGTGTGACCCTGACCATGCTTCCGACTTCAAGATGAATGACGGCCACCTCCTCTCCCGTCATTTATGCATGAATGGTCCAAAGAATCTTAGTATTATTAAGTAAAACACTATTGAAACAAAATATGCTTATTACTTTATTACTAGTTTTCCCCCTACACATAGCAGAAAGACACAACATTTGAGGAAATCAGACCGCTCCTGAGAACAGTACTTTCTTATCTAAAATCTAATGCCCTCTTAAGACTTGGAAATAGATATCTATTTTGTGTGGGGTTGTCCTCAGCAGAATACTTTTAATGAAATAAAGTAAGAATGTAGGGCTCCCAATTCATTAAAAAATTGGCATAAAACGTGATTACTCCCATGGGTATCCTCATAAAAATGCACACTTGAGAGCAACCATTGAGTGATATCAGTATGACATCAGTTCATGCTTATCACACTTCCTGTTCCCCAAGCAGGCATCTTTTGTGTGGCATTTGGAGTATGGCGGACCTATGTTCCTTAGCTCTGCTCTTACTCATACGTCTTTCACCTAGGACTACAGCAAGGACAACTGGCCCCTTCAGTGGTTTTATACTTAGTCCTTGGATGTATAGAGCAGCAATTATCAACACTGTCATTTATTGGCAAATCATCTGTAGAGTTTATAGTGTTGAGGAACCTGTAATAATTCTCATGGGTAGTTATTATTGTCTACTAATATGTCTAGCTGAAACAAACAGGAAATTCTAAGAACAAACCTGTTTATGTACCATGTGATCTAAATAATTTGATGGCTGCACCAATATGAGAAAAGAGACAATTTCCAATCGTCTGTTAGGCTTAAACTGTGTGACATCAAAAAATAAAATGTTTCTTTTTAATTCTCCTATTTTGTAATCTTCCTATTTTGGTTGGAGCTTTTCTAAATATTGGACTCTCAAGGCCTTAATTATCAGAAAGAAAATTCAATTTCTTTCGGAAATTATCTCCCTCTTGCTTTTAAGAATTTGAGCTTTGCCAAACAGAAACAATAAATAGGAAATAGTGCATCTTTTTGAAGCGACTGGAAAAGCCAGAATGCCATCTTTCAACTTGCAGTGTACATTACCAAACGGGGACTGTTTTCTACAAAACATTAAAGGCTCTTTTCCATGTGTTACTTGGCTTAGTGCTTGGGAAAAAATCCTTGCATTTAGAAAAAATGCATTAACTGAACTCCGCAGCGTGTCTCATCCAATCCTCGGGAAAATGCTCTATCTTTGCAGTAAGGGCTGGGGAGTGCAGCAATTATATATAAGGTGGGTTAAACAAACAAACGTGCACCTTGAGATACCATATACTGGTTGGCACTGCAGCAATAAGGAAACTGTGAAATAAGCTTCAGGACAGATTTCCCTAATAGGCAACTTCAAAAAATATTTTTGCAGTTGAAAGCTGTTTTCAGAAAACTGGAGGCACAGACTAAATGTTATTCCAAGGTCGTTATGCCTGAGTTCTGCTCTCAGTTTTGGTGTTGCTTTCTTTCTATTTAAATTCTTTCCCTGAAATATGGTAACACCCAGCATGCTACTGTCTTAGGACACAGGCAAACCTGACACATCCACTCTGTTCCTTGAAGTATGAACTGGGTATCCCATGCTTGTAGTGGGATTCAAGCCCAGTGTCCTCGAAAGACATTTCCCTTGAGCTGTCTGGATTCAAAGAAGTTCTTTTAATATACATCACTGAGTTTTACCTAAAGCTGTCTCCTCTCGTGGCTGTTACCTAAGCCTATTGTGTAACCAGTACCCTTGGTTTGTGGAAGGACATGTCTGTCTTTGCTCTTGATCATACCATCTGCCACAGAAGGAACATTTCCAGGCCAATAATTATGTTTCGCAACATCCACATTTTTACCATTCCCACCATGTAGCAGGCAGAGAGCTATTGTTATAGCACAGAGATTACTGTTTACAAATCTATTCTGTCCATTAGGGATTGTTCCCTTAGCAGGTGGTGGCTATATGGAGAGGCTGACATTTGGAATTCCCTACTTGTTAAGGCAGAGGCAGGCTCACAGGGGTCAGAGATATTTCTGACTTTGAACCATGGTGTCCAATCCTACCAGGATGGACATCCCAGTAGCGCAAGCAACTGGTACAGAAATGCCGTTTGTATCTTTCACAACTCTGCCCACTGTGCTGAAGTTAGGGCTCCTGAAAGGAGCTAATGGCATTTTCTGGACAGCACTGCCCTAAATGCAGAAATCCTTCAGAATGCCACCCCTGTGACTCAAAACCTAGCTTCAAATAAATAGCTCCACTCCAATCAAGTCAGAGGAAGTTAGTCAACATCTCTCTCTCCAAGACACTGGGGATTTTCTTGTAAGTCATAATTCAATCCTTCATTAGAAGGAAGAAAAAATGTAAATTAAAAATATCTCAGCCAAGCCATTCCCAGAAGCAATAACTGAAATCTCTGCTGGCTAAACAAGAGGCCGCCAGACTGCTATCAGAACCTCTCTGTTTGCTATCAGTTTAGGCCACAATTAAGTTAAAAATTTTACTTCCAAAGTAAAGTGAGGGAATACAATAATCCCAATTTACTTTTTTAATAAAAAGCTTAAGTGGAAAGTGTCCACTGGGAAGGCTCAGCCTGGGCCAAGGTAATTCTCATCATGAGAGGCTCCTGTTTAAAATGCAGAGTCACAGGACAGCCTGCGCTCTCTTCCCATAATGCTTCCTCTGAGCTTAAGCAAATTCTTTTATCTTTTTTTCCTTTTTGGCTTTTAAAAAAGTAAAGTTGGACTTGCAAACACTAGCAGTAACTGCCTTAAAAAAAGCAATTCTAAGGAATCAGGAGGCTCTGCTGAAAGAACACTCTCCAAAAGCTATAGGGAACTGAGGAATTAAGGAGCAGATCATAAAACAAAATGCATCAAACACATAAAGCACCCAGAAAGGAGCTGGGATCTCCTTCCAGAAGCAGTAAGATAGAACAGATGCAGAGGGGACAGCACTGGGGAATTAGAGAAATGGGGGCAGGCAACTGAAGCAGATGGTCATAGCAGGTTTGTTCAAAAAGGTGGTCTGGAGCAGGGAGAATCAACCTCAGGTCACAGAGGGATATGAAAGGGTACTGATTTGGCATGGGCTTCTGCTATCTGGGCTAACCAATGAGAGCAGACAGGGCCCTTCTCTGTAGCACCAGAACTAGTGCAGCCAGCAAATTATTCTGGGTCTTTCTTAGGCATGATGGAACAAGGGATGGGCAGGAGTAAACTAATGAAAGTTAACACAAGATGCAGGTACTGGCACAGGAACAACTCCCCAGTGACATTCTAATGCCCAAATCGAATGAATAGAATCTTTATTTGAACATTCTGTGGCTGATGACAATAACATCTTTTGTTTCTATGACAACACAGATTTGTTTCCCTTTCCATCCCTCTGCCTCTTCTCAGTCTCCTTCACTCTATCTTTATGTATGGGCCATGTTTCAGTGTTCCCATGGGATCAATCTGTGGCCTTCTTTCCATCACACTTGTTCCACTCCTTTATATGTATACAAACAATAAATAAACACTTTCAAACCACATTTCTCATCCCTCTGTCTGAAAACTCTACAGTTACATAACTAAGTGTCTGCCAGAAATCTTCACCTGCATTTCCTGAAGGCACGTGAAATTGAACACCACCATATCTAAAATTAAACTCCTACTCTTCAGGTTTTCCCCCATTCCTCCCAAGCAAACTACCTTTCTCTTTTACTTCTCTTCGCATTTTTCACCTTAACATCTGCTAAGGAGTGAATTCTGTCTTCCTAAAAGTTCATGTTGCAGCTCTAACCCCAAACTGATGATATTTGGAGGTGGAGCCTTTGGGAGGTAATTAGGGTTAGATAAGGTCATGAGGGTGTGGCCCTCATGATGGATTTAATGCCTTTAAAAGAAGAGACTCCAGCGAGCTTGCTCTCTCTCTCCTTCATGTACAGGAAGGAAGAGGTCATGTGAGTACACAGCAGCCACCTACAAGCCAAGAGAAGAGACGTCAGAAAGAATCCTACCTTGTCAGCACCATGATCTTGGACTTAGTCTCCAGAACTGTGAGAAATAAATGTTGTTTAAGTCACCTAGTGAATGGTATTTTATTATGGCAGCCTGAGAAGACTAATGTGCCACTTACCCAATCACCCAAGACAGAGACCAATATCAATTCCAGGCCCTTTCTTCTCACCTACCTTCCATATTTAATCAACTCCAACATTCTCATTCATCGTTATTTCTCTCTGACTTTCAAATATGTCCTCCTTTCTTTAATTCCACTGCCTCTCCTCTAATTCAGGCCATACCATATCTTATCTCGACTACTGAAGTAGCCTTATTCATGATCTCTGTGTTTTTAGACTGTCCACCTCCTTAAAACTTCCACCCCCACAAGTATCACTTCTCCATAGTGGTACCACAGTGATCCCTCCAAAATGCAAAGTTGACCATATCATGTATCTGTTTAAAACTCTAATCTCTTACTAACAGCTTTAGGGTAAAATCTGAGTAATTCAGTATTTTCTAAAAGACTTAATTGTCAGATTGAAACCAAACAGAACACTGTGGGGGGCCTCCCCAGGTACAAGGGCCTTTCCATGTCCCTCATTTCTTGTTTGTAGAAAAAGGGCTTCAGCCTCCTAGACCTTCTCTGAGTTGCAAAGGGTAGACTCTATCAGTTACTGACTAGGGAGTTAATGGAATGCAGAAGCTAAGGAAAAGCAGTCAAGAAACAACAGTTCAGTGATAAAGCAGAGCCCTAGTCCCTCTTCAAGGAATATACATAATATATATCTTTGAGTTCTTCTACAGGAACTAAGGCCCCCACCCACATGTAGGTTCCTGGAACACCACCCTGTTACCTCACCACGAACCAATTAGGAGAAAGTCTGCAGCCCTCACCCCAAATTCTGCCTTTAAAAACTTTTCCCTGTAAACCACTGTGGAGTTCGGATCTTTTGAGCGAGTCACCTGTTCTCCTTGCTAGGCGTCCTGCAAGAAACCTTTCTCTGCTCCAAACTCCTATGTTTTGGTTTGTTTGGCCTTGCTGTGCGACAGACACACAAACTTAGGTTCGACAACATGACCACCACTTATTTTCCAATTTTATCTCCTGACACAACATCTTATGATACCAGATTACTTGTGCTTCCCCAAACACATCACATTCTTTAATATTTTCCTGACTACTTATGTTGCTCCCTTCACTTGAAATGCTGTCCTTCCCAAAATTATCCTGACAAATTTCTATTTGTCCTTCAAAACATGCAGCTCAAATGTCAACTCCTCTTCAAAGCATTTTTCTCATTCCCTAGTTTTTCTCACTATACTTTTCTACCTTTATAAAACTTCTATTTCCAGTATTTCCCTATATTGTAATTCTTTTAAATAAATTTTAATAGATGCTTCCCACAAGTTTTTATTTGTAATTATTTTATTAAGTTTAAAACATGGAATTATATTATGATTTCCTCTTTAATTCATTGTCTTTTAGAAGATCACTTTTAATTTCTAAACATAAAATTTGTGTTGTTGATTCCTAATTTAATTGCATTGTAATAAATATGTTCTGTATATTATTGATATTGAAACATGCTATGGTTTCTTTTTCTGAGCTATTACTTGGTCAAATCTGTAAATATTTTATGTGAATTTCAAAACATTTGTATGTTCTGTTAGCTCAAGAGTCTATAAATAATTATTAGTTTAAGCTCACTGATGCTGTTTTATATGCTTGATCTATGCATTTCTGATAGAAATGTGCTAAAATCTCCTTTTAGTTTCCATGGTGTTGGCTTTGTATATTTTGAGGCTGTGGTATTAACTGTATACAAACTTATGATATTGATATCCTGGGATTTGTTTCTTTTATTATGTAATGTCCTATTTTTTTTTCTATTAATGACTTTGTACCTTGGTATATTATGCAATAAAATTTTGGGATTTTTTTTCTGATATATTTGTTTTTTTCAAACTGTGTATTTTGTCTATGTTTTTCTGATTAGTATTTTATGATATATATTAACTCAAATTTCAAGTTTTGTGTATAAAATATTATTGGAGGAAGATACCTGGTAATATTTTATACTTTCGAATAGGTAAATTTTATCCATTTCCATTTCTTTTTATTACACTGTGATTTACTGTTAAATACTCAGTGGTTTCAGGAACTAGCTTGTACCCCTGCACAAAAACCATGCACATCTCTCTGCTTTCAGTGACAGCACAGTAGTCACTTGAAATAGGCCACCGTAGGAATGTTTTCACCACAGAAATTCACAAATTCTACAAATCAGGGCCTTTTTTCCTTCCAAAGAAAACAGTTGTTAAACATTTGTTAGCATACCATTGCACATATTTGTTATGACTATCGTTATATTTTGTGTTTTTTATATACCATTCTTTCTCTGCTTCTTCTTTACTTCTGCCTTCTGTTCTACTGAAAAAAGTTTTCAGTATTTCCTTTGAAGGCATTTTTTGTCTGTCTGGATTAGAGGTTCATCTTTTTTGAAATTCATTTTTAAGGGAAGTTTGTACTTGTGTGTGTGTGTTGTTGTTGTTGTTGCTGTTGTTTTGGTATTTGGTTTTAGACTTCTTGCCCGCCCTCTTTCACATCTATCTAAATCCAGCAATCCTGTGCTTGTCTCCAACCTGACCCGGCATGCCTGTGGTCATAACCAGATCTTAAAGCAGTTTTTCAGAGTTCCTCACCGGCAATGATGTTTAGGTTATCACAGGTGAGATTACTTGCTTATTATTCCATGTGATGGAGGAAATATTTTTAAATCAGTATTTTTTCTGACTGGAAACTAATACATACATGTTCACTGCCAAAATATAGAAACATATTAAGAAGAAACAAAAACCCAAATCCCACCCTACAGATACAGCTACTTCTAACTATATTTTTATAAATTTCTGATTATACCCTATTGTTCATATACTTTTGTATTTGGTGTTTCAATTTATATAACTCTGTAAGTACTACTCAACACATTTAATCTTTTTTTGAAAAATAATTTTAAGGTATGTATAACATTATCAGGTGGAAACATCATAATTTAAGAAGCCATTTCCATATTGTTGAATATTTGGGACAATTCATTTTTTGTTTGGCTACTAAAAAATGTCAATTACAGTGCATACTTGTATATTATATAGCCTTAGGATTTATTTTTTCATGTGAAATATTGATAACTATTTCAAAAATGTGAACTTTTTAGAAGCATTTTTATATTGTCATATTTCCCCATTGAAAGATTGTATTAGTATACACTCCCCATCAATACTATAGGCATATGCCAGGGCCAATATATTTTATAATTTGTCGCCAATACTATTGAACTCAATATTGTTCATCCCTGTTCTATTTTTTCTTAATATGTGGCTTAGAAGAGACAATGAAAAGAAATTGAGTTGCTCAGGAAACATATCGAAACATTGAAATGGTTTGGTAGATATTCTTTGGATGTTATCTTAAAGAAAATTAACTTCTCCAACTCTATTACTCTCTGTATTCTCCCATAAGATGTAAAGAAACATATTAGATGACATCAGAGGAGAGGTGAATGCATAGCGTCTCCTAAAAGCTAGGAACACTGGATACCATGACTTATATATAGCTTTTTTTTTTTTTCAGGGACAATACAGAGTACTGTCTATCAAAACCAAGTATTTCCTAGACCTGTGGACATATCAATATACCATGTCAAATACTGTAATGGATATCTTTATCTCTACAATAATGAGAAAATTTAATGATATAAATAACTATTATCTGATTTTGATCAAGGGTTTTAACAAATGTATGAGACATTCTTCCTTTCCCTTACAGATACTCTCCTTTTTTTTCTACAAGCAATGTGAAATCTTGAATAATTTTTCCAGTGTAATTTTCCATACTATTACAGTAAACTTTGTATCCTATTTTCTGTTCTCAGTGTAAAGAGTAACCTTACTTCATTTCACTGTCCTTCAAACCATTTTAAGATTATCTGTATATAGTTACTAGATTAATCATTTGTATTAACCCAATTCAATGACACAATTGATTTAGCTCAATTGTATTTCATAGAGTGGACACATTTTATCAGCTGTTTTAGAACAGTGAAAAGACACTAAATCTTCCTTAGCTCTTTACTTTCAAGATTAAAAGATGCAGACCACTCTCGTTTATTTAAAATCTGATTAACAGACTCTTTACATCTTTTCCTGTTTCTCTTTTGAGTTATTTAAAAATTGTCACCAAAAATGTTTAGCTATGAAAAATAAACTTGGCCACTATATATAAGGAGTATCTGCCTAGCTCTGAATATAATGGAATCACCACTTTCTGCAATAAGCTAGAATAAGCCAGTAAAAAGTACATTAATCAAATTTGTATTTTTTTTGGAAACCTGGACTATTAATAAAAGAAAAATGTCAAACCATAGACTTCAATAGTCAATTTCCTATTATATTAAAGATAAAAAAAATAAGATTAAGAAAATGTGGTACAATGATCCACTATTAAGAATGCAATAAATATATTAATGCATATATGCAGACTTTTATAATATATTTAATATTTACAGAACTCACAGCATGAAAGTTTTTCACTGAGTCAGGGGCCTGTCTACTTTTCTTGGTAAGCAAAAAATTAAATATTCTTTTTTCCTCTCCTTTCATGAAATTCCTCCTCACTACAACAAAATAGAATAACAAAAAGACAACCTGTTTCTTGATTATTTGTTTGGCTGGAAGAAGAGAAGGGCCCTAGGGTGCTCAAGTATATCCTAAGTAAAGGACACTGCTATGGGATGAAAAGAGCACTTTCTTTACAGAAATGGTTGAAAAGGAAGATTATATAATTACTGAGAATTAGGATTCACCTCCCCAGAAAGAATTCTGTTTTGATTTTGGTTTTGTTTTTTAAGAAAAGGCATTAGCTTTGTAAGAGATATCTCATGGTCTTATATGACACGTGTCATTATTATGTTTCTATGAACACATGATTTCCAAAGATAATGTATTGTTTCCATATCTGGTCAACTTCAGACTTGAATCTGTTTTAAGATTTAGAGTAAAATATGTTCACTCATTTTCAAATTACAAAAGAGGTGAGGAAATAATATTCTATCTCTTTAAAAAAAAAACTACCTCCTATGTGCAAATTTAGCACAAATACTAAAATTTTAAATTTAAAAGCAGGAAAATGAACTTGCATTTAAGGGTTTAAATTCTTCATGGGTTATCAGAACCTCAGCAGGGACTGGTCTCTTCTCTAATTTGGTCAAGAAAAAGCATGGCTACTCCAAATGCTACCCTCTTGTTCTCACCTTTTATATAAGAGTCAGGAAAGCATATGGCCAAATCATTACAACTTACCAAAATCTTTACAGCCTCTACCCATTCTTGGGACCTATGCTGGGCATTAAGGTTTTGAGATTGAAGGACAGCAGAAGAGAAAAATAAAGGGTGGGATACCGGATGGATTGAAGTCATTGTTTTTCACAAGAGTAAAAATTAGGATGAATATACAGACCAAAGAGCAGGCACTGCCAATTTTAGGTGGCCTCCATGGACAATCTCAAAATCTACATTTCCAAACATGAGTAGAGAAGGTGGAAAATTTCACCTTAGCCCTCTCCACATGCCTGCAAAGCAAATATTATTTCTGAACGGCCTACTTTCAGACTTCACTCCTGGTTCTTTTTAATTTCATATGATAGCAGGAAAAAACAAATGAATAAACAAACTACTACACTCAAACAGGTCAAAAGGTCCTTATGTAGACAATGTATACACCATATTCTCTACCATTCTCAACTCTCTGTTAACTGAGACCTGTCAGAGATGGCTTCAAACACAGCCTGAGTTGATGTGCTTAATTATTTAAAAGGAAGAGTTCAATTTTTACAATGTTTACTTGCAGCAAGACTTTATATTATCACGAAATCCCTACTCAATTTACATTGCTTCTCTCAGCCTTTACATTTCCTTAAAGGAACCCTTTTAATGTTCAAAATCACAGTTTTAGAGCAGGATTAGTCTGCTATAGCTCTGATTCCCCAAGGGACATGAAATAGGTCTTCTGATTAATGTTTTGTTTGGGAGTATATCACTTACCCGAAGCAGAAAGGCTTGCTGCAGAATTGAAATGTCTTTGATGTAGACGGTTTACTGTCATGTTCATACTCTCCCGGGAGAAGTGGGTGTGCTACTGATGGTTGCCTTGTGCACTAGGGAGAGACCTGTTAATCAGGCATCAGGATTGGTCTTACTGCTAACTTTTTGTTAGACCATAGGTTGGTAGGACAGTTGACAGTGACATGAATTAGTATGAATCTGTTGCCTGCCACCCCAAAATAAGTACCTTTATTTTGGTAAGGAAGAAAAAGTAGAAATTTTAAAGATATAGAGCACCAGAAAACAACAGAAACCCTCAAAATTAAATTTAGGTGAGAAGTTTTTGCTGAAGGAGATAAAGAGCAGTCGAAACGATATGGGGAAACCAGCTGACAAAGAAGATGTATGTTACTGAGAATCTCTGGTAGTCAATGAAAATGTACCATAATCAGCAAAACACTGAAAACACACCAGCTCATGTAGCTCTGCTTGAATGGGATGGAATATGGGAAGGTTTGCAGCAGGAACTCTGTGTGTCAATATCACTTTCATTCAGAGACTTGATCTGAATGAAATATTACTTAAGTTCTTATTTGTTTCAAATGTCTCAAATGTCTCGGTTTTGTAAAAAAAGATTTCATGCGTTGTGTGGATTTGGTTCTGACTTCGTCTGCTTCATTTGTATATGGGATTAGAAATAGTTCATGGTTAAAACACTGAATAGTGCTTGGATTTTATTTCAAGTTGGTTTCAAAAAGGCTTTCAGGCTGATCCGATTTGGAGTTCAAATTTTTTACAGCCAAAGTATTGCTCCAATATACTGTTTCCAAGTTGGAGCATAGCAGATCCCACAGGGTTACTGGGAGGACCTAACACACTACTCTGAATGTGCACAACTGAATCTTTTAATTATATTCCATTAGGTCAAGTACATAAAGTTTGATCAGCAAGGTTTTACTTATCAGTTAGGTGTAGTAATACTGAAAATGGATTGGGAATGCTGTGTTCAAAGATAGGCTGCTCTACCACATACCCATTAAGGGTGGCTACTACTATTATTTCTAAAAAAGTAGAAAATGACAAGTGTTGGTGAGGATATAGAGAAACTGGAATTCTTGTGCACTGATGATGGGACTATGGAATGCTTCAGGCACTATGGAAAACATGGTGGCTCCTCAAAAAATTAAAAATAGAAGCAAGTCCCGTTCTGGGTGTACACCCAAAAGAACTGAAAGCAGAGACTTGAAGAGAGATTTTTACACCCATGCTCGTAGCGGCATTCCTCATAATCGCCAAAAGGTAGAAGCAATGCAAGTGTCCACTGACAGATCAAGGGGTAAAGAAAATGTGGTAAATACATACAATGGAATATTATTCAGCCTTAAAAAGGAAGAAAATTTTGACACTTGCTACAACACAGATGGACCCTGAAGACATTATACTAAGTGAAATAAGCCAGTCACAAAAAAGACTAATGCTATATGATCTTATTTATATGAGGTACCTAGAGTAATCAAATCCAAAGAGATAGAAAGTAGAATGGTGTTTGCCAGGGCCTGGGGGAGGTGGGAATGGAGAGCTATTGTTGAAAGGTACAGGGTTTCAGTTTTGCAAGACGAAAATGTTCTGTGGATGGGTGGTGCTGATGGTAGCACAGGAACATGAATATACTTGTGCCACTGAACAGCACAGGTGAAAAAAGGCTAAGATGGCAAATTTTATGGCGTGTGCACTTTACCACAATTGAAATTGAAAAGAATAAATTGTTATTCTGGTGAAATTAAGTAAGAAATTTTAGTGCCATATTTTATTTGTATTTCTCATTATCTTGAAATACTTGCTAAGACAGCAGGAAAAAAGAGTTTCCTAAGAAAATATTAAGGCTTTGTGTATTTGACTCAATCAACAGGTTACTTTGTTTTTAAAAATGTAATTCACTTTTAACATCATACATGCTGATGTGATGTCATGTAAAAAATATCTGAGTAATTGGCTTTAATGAGATACTTTAAACATTCAATAAGATATTTGTCAAAATATATAAACAATTACATCTTTTTATTGTTTTAGGTTCTCAACTCTCATTGTAAAGAAGGGAGTAAAAAATATCTTTAACAAGGCATTTCAAAGCAGAATCTACTTAGGCACCATAATTTTGGTGTGTTAAAGTTGTTATTTCAAATACTCTGGTCATGAATGTGAATACTGATGTGTTGCCCTTTGTTGAAAATCTATTAAATTTTTAAATAGATTTATTGAGATGTAATTTGCGTACTAAAAATATTCAAGAATTTTAAGTGTACAATTTAATGATTTTTAGTAAATGTAAACAGTTCTGCAGACACCCCAGTTTTTTTTTCATTCTTTTTAATATTCTTTTCCATTATGGTTTATTACAGGATATTGAATATAGTTCCCTGTGCTATACATTAGGACCTGTTGTTTATCCACTGTAAATGTAACAGCTTGCATCTACCAACCCCAAACACCCAGTCCATCCCTCTCCCTCACCTCCTCCCTTTGGCAAGCACAAGTCTATGGTTTATATGTCTATGTGTCTGTCTTTGTTTTATAGCTAGGTTCATTCGTGCCATATTTTAGATTCCACATATGTGATATCATATGGCATTTACCTTTCTCTTTCTGACTTACTTCACTTAGTAGGATAATCTCTATTTGCATCCACATTGCTGCAAATGGCATTATTTCATTCTTTTTTATGGCTGAGTAGTGTTCATTGCATGTATGTAACACATCTTCTTTATCCATTCATCTGTTGATAGACATTTAGGTCGTTTCCATGTTTTGGCTACTGTGAACAGTGCTATTATGAACATAGGAGTGCACGTATCTTTTCGAATTGTAGTTTTGTTCAGGTATATTCCCAGGAGTGGGACTGATGGATCATATGGTAATTCTATTTTTAGTTTTCTGAGGAACCTCCATACTGTTTTCCGTAGTGGCTGTAACCAATTTACAATCCCACCAACAGTATAGGAGGGTTCCCTTTTCTCCACACCCTCTGCAGCATTTGTTATTTGCAGACTTTTTAAAGATGGCCATTCTGACTGGTATGAGGTGGTACCTCACACAATCCAGTTTTAAAACATTTTCATCATACCATAATTGTCCCTTGTGCCTGTTTACAGTCAATCTCTGCTATCACCCTCAAATCCAGGCAATTACTGTTCTTTCTCTATAGTTTTGCCTTTTCTAGAAATTTCATGTGAACAGAATCATACAATATGTGTCTGGCTTCTTTCACTTAGTGTAATGATTTAAGGGTCGTCTATGTTGTAGCATGTATCAGCAAATCATTTCTTTTTATTGCTGCATAGTACCCCACTGTGTGAACATACACATTGTGTTTATGAATTTACCACTTGAGGGACATTTTAAGTGTCTCTAGTTTTTGGCTATTATGAAAAATACAGTTATGGATATTTACACTCAGGTCTTCAAATGGACAAAAGTTTTCACTTTGGGTAGATACTGGAATTTAGAGGAGTGGAGTTTATGGGTCATATGGTAAGTTTGTGTTTAATTTATTAAGAAACTACGAAACTGTCTTCTAAAATATCAATACCATTTTACATTCCCATTGCAATGTGTGAGTGTCCCAGTTTCTCCACATTCTTAATAACGCTTGGTATTATCCATTTTCTCGATTATAGCTTTTCTAATGGCTGTGTAGCAGTATCTCATTGAAATTTTTTATTTGGATTGCCCTAATGGCTAATAATATTGAGCACCTTTTCATGTGATTGGTAGCTTTTGTATGTCTTCTTTGGTGAAATATTTTGCCACTTTTTAAACTGGATTGTTTGTATTCTTATTCATGAGCTGTAAAAGTTTCTATATATTTCAGATTAAGTTCTTTATTAGGCATATCATTTGCAAATATTTTCTCTCAATCTACAGCTTACCATTCTGTTTTCAATGGTGTCTTTTAAAGAGCAAAGTTTTCCATTTTTTTTCTTTATGGAATGTGCTTTGTGTATCATACCTAAGAAATCTTTGCCTCACCTGAGATCACAAAGAGTTTTCTTCTGTTTTCCTCTGAAAATTTTATAATTTTAGCTCTTATATTTAGGTCAAAAACCCATTTTTAGTTGAGTTTTATATAAATAAGATGTAAGGGTCAGTCTAAGTTAATCTTATTTGCATATGAATATTTAATTATCCTAGCATCATTTGACACCTTTGTCAAAAAATCAGTTGACCATAATTTAAGGGTTTATTTCTGGGTTTTCTATTCTATTATATTGATGTATGGGCCTATCCTTATGCCAATTCCACAGTTTTGATTACTGAATCTTTACAGTAAGTTTTGAAAGTAGATGGTATAAGTTCTATGTTCTTAAGAATTTGTTTTAACTTTTCCAGGTCTTTTGTGTTGAATTCACAGACAAATTTGGGAAGAATGGCTATCTTAACCCTCCTACACTGTTGATGGGAATGTAAATTGGCACAACCATTATGGAGAACAGTATGGAGGTTCCTTAAAAAACTAAAACTAGAAATATTATATGATCCTGCAATCCCACTCCTGGGTATATACCCAGAGGAAACCACAATTAGAAAAGATACTTGCACCCCAATGTTCACTGCAACCCTATTTACAGTAGCCAGGACATGGAAGCAACCTAAATGTCCATTTGACAGAGGAATGGATAAAGAACATGTGATACATATACACAATGGAATATTACTCAGCCATAAAAAAGAATTAAATAATGCCATTTGTAGCAATGTGGATGGACCTAGATTGTCATACTGTGTCAAGTAAGTCAGACAAAGAGAAACAAATATCATATGATATTGTTTATATGTGGAATAATCTAAAAAATGTTACAAATGAACCTATTTACAAAACAGAAACTGAATCACAGATGTAGAAAACAAACTTTTAGTTACCAGTGGGGAGAAGTGGGGGAGGGATAAATTGGGAGATTGGGATCAATATATACACACTACTATATATAAAATAGATAACTACTAAGGACCTACTGTATAGCAAAGGAACTCTTCTCAATACTTTGTAATGACCTACATGGGAAAAGAATCTAAAAAAGAGTGGATATATGTATATGTATAACTGATTCACTTTGCTGTACAGAAGAAATTAACATTGTAAAGCAACTATATTCCAATTAAAACTAAACAAAAACAAAAAAGCAATACTGAGTCTTCCAATCCATGAATCTGCAATGTCTCTCCATGGATTTTCTTTAATTTCTCTCATCAACATTTTGTAGTTACAGTACACAGGTCTTGCACTTCTTTTGTTAAGTTTATTCTCAAGTATTCTGTTTGTTTTTATTATGAATAAAATCATTTTCTTAATTTGATATTCAGATTGTTCAATGCTAGTATACAGAAATAGCATTGACTTTTTTTATACTTATCCTTCATCTTGTGATTTCTTAAAAACTTATTAGATCAAGGTTTTTTCCTTTTTCTCTTTTTTTTTAAGGATTTTCTACTTTGAGGATTACGCTCTCTGAAGAAAGAGTGTTCACTATTTCTTTTGAATTTGCATCCTTCATAGCCTTACCTTTAACTCCTTCAATCTGCCTTTTGCTCTGAGCACTCAATAGCAATCGTCACTGGGATCTGTTCTTAGCCTTGTGCCTTTCAGTAGCCTTAACTCTGGCCTACATGATGCTTTAGAAAGAAAACTTGTCAAATTTACAGAGAACCCAAAGTTTGAAATGAAAACTAGTGAGGTAAAAGACAAAAGTCAGGAATTAAAATTTCATGAACCAGTTGAAACACAGTAAGGAATAGCAAACACAAAGACAAGTATTTAGGTTCTGAAGACTAATTGCACAAGCTGTATGGTGTGGATTCCAGCCTCTCTGCCTTGCTTCTCTCCCCATATGCATCTTCCCAAGGACCCCACCAGAGAGATTTATGTAATGCCTAGGTGCAGGTTTAATTTCTCTCTCTCATTATGATGTTTAAGCTCTTCTATCAGATGATATTCATGGGTGTGTGTATTACAGGGCTTGTCATAGATTAGATGCTCCACAAAGAGAAGCTTCTTCATTTCAAAGCAAATATTCTCTGATTGCTCTCCTATGTCCTTCCTATGCTTTCTTTCTAGAAATTTTAAGCTTCTGTCTGTAGAATCACAATTTTCCTTTATTGTTGAAGACAACTGGGAGAAAAGTTGGTTCCTCCTTATCTTTCATTCCCATATACAGTCATTTAGCCAGCTTATTGTATTAGTCAGTTCAGGCTGCTTTAATACATTCCATACATGGAATGAGTTAGACAACAAGCACTTATTTCTCACAGTTTTGGTGTTCAGAAAGTCCAAGATCAAGGTACCAGCATACTGGGTATCTAACAAGGACCTTTTTCCTGTTCTGAACATGGCCATTTTCTCGTAATGTTATATGACACAGGACAAACTCTGGTCTCTTTTCTTGTAAAGACGCTGATCTCATCTCGAGGATTTTTCCCTCATGACCTCATCTAAACCTAATTACTTCCCAAAGGCCCTACCTGCTAATGCCATCCCACTGAGGGCTAGAATTTCAACACATGAATTTTAGGGAGACAAACATTCAGTCCAAAGCAGTTATGTTAATTACTCTATGGCTACAACCTTATCTGTTAAATTTCTACTTCCGCTACCCTGAGCAGGCTTATAGCACCTTATGTCTGTGTTATCACAATAGCCTTTAATACCTACCTGAGATCAGCCAGCGCATAGGGTACAGTTTTAGATTCAAGGATAGGCAAGAATGAACAATTCAAGTTCTTTATTTCGATTTACTCTTGAAATAGCTACAAAGCAGGGTAAAGTGTATTAAAAAGATAATGCAAATATGTGGCTGCAGTTACCAGCTTTCTTTTGTGTCTTCTGGAGGCATAAACTTGGCAGCCCACATGGTTTCAGATGTTCATTAGGTGAAAGAGGCCAAGAATGATGATATCACTATCATTTACATCCCAGCCACATCAGCACCCAGAAGCAACTGACTTCATCATGTAAAACAATAATTCTGCTACTCAGTAACTGTAATATTTAAGCACAGGGCTTTGAAATTCTTGCTGTGCTTTGGAGGAATCGTCCCTACACTGTCCCTGATTTTTTCCCATTCACCCTTAAACTCACTCTAAGCTAGCTTTTGTCCCCAGTGTTCTATCAGAACTCCACTTTCCATGATCTTTCAATGAACTCCACATTGCTAACTCCTATGGCTGGTTTCTGTCCACATCTTATTTGTGGTACGTGCAGATTTTGGCACAACACATCACTCCATCCCCCTTGATATGCTGTCTTCATTTAGCTTCCAGGATATAGGTACCATTTACATTTCATTTGCTCTTCCAGAGTCACTCTCTACCTTTCTCCACTCCTGTGCTTTTGGCAGCACAGCAAGGCTGGCCTGCATGTATTACATCAGTAGGTTGCTGTGCTCCCTGCCTTCTCATGGCATCACAGGGGATGAGAAGGAACAGAGGAGAATGAGGTGAAAGTATGTATGCCCTGGCTCCCTGCCACCAAGGCTACCCTGAACTGGTTGTGTGTCTTTTCTCACAGAGTGGACTCTACAGTAATCATTCCCCTGCTTGTCTCATCAAGTCTAGAGACTGTATTAGCACCAGGTCGCTCCACTCTCTCCAGGGGTCCTCCATACCCACATCTTTGTAAACAATTCTGACTACTTCTCTCCACTTCTGCTGGAACCACCCTGCTCCAGGCCTCATAACTCACATGGATGTTTGCAATGGTCTCATAATTTATTTCAACCTGTACCTTCCCAACTCCACTCACAGTCTATCCTCAACGTAGCAGTCAGTGACCTTTTTAAGACCCAAGATAATACCACGTATTAATCCGTTCCAAACCCTTTAAGGGATCTGAATTTCACTTAAAGTACAAGTCAAAGTTCCCGGTTTTCTACAAGGCCCTACGTGATCTGGTCCCTTTACTCTGGTAATCTTATCTCCTATTAGTGTCCCTTGGCTCCCTCCATCCCAGACTCACTTTCCCAATGGCTTTCTTGCTATTCCTCCTACAAGCTAGTACATTTCACTTGCCCTAGGGCCATTGTGTTGACTGTTCTGCCTGGAACACTCATCCCCCAGACATCTGCAAGTCTTTGCTTACCTGTCACTTTATTAATGAAGTCTATCCTGCTTAAACTTTTTGAACTTACAACCCACTCTCTCCCCTTATCCTCAAACCCCCTTATTGAGCTCTATATTTTTTTCATAGCTCTTATCACTTCTAAACTACTGGATTATCTAACTATGTACTTAATATTATATTTACTGACTATAACTTTGTTTCTCCTAGTTAGAAAGTAAGTTCCAGGAGGTCAGAGATCTTTGCCTACTACTCTGCCTGGTACACAATAAAAGTATAATAAGTAATTGCTGAATGAACATCTAAGCCCTGGGCGCAAACTCCTTTTATCCCTGCCTTTGCTTCAGGGTCCAGGAGTTTTCCGTTTAGGTGCACTAGCACTTTTCATCCCTCCTAGAGACTTTCTCATTCAAGCTCACCACAACCTAACTTACTTTCACTATTTCACTTTCATTATTCCTCTTCCCTGCTCAGGAGACTTACTGCCTTTTATATAACACTTCAGTCTTCTATAAAGAGTCTGGCCAAATGGCAATCTCTTCCATTTTTACCAAAATACATTCTAACAGCAGACAAAATATCATGTTATACTTGTGTGGTATTTGTACTATATAGTTCTAGACATTGCCTTTCCAACAAGCTTATAAGCTTTTTGACGATAATCATACCATGTCATTTTTTGTAATCTCCAATTGTCATACAGACAACTTTTCAAAAGGCGTTGTTCAATTTAATTTGAAATTTCTTTAACAATGATTGATAAATCTCAACCATACTCAAAATATTTCCCTCAAATATAAGATCAAATTTTGCTAAATTTATATGGCTTGTTAAGAAACAAATAATATCTACGAATTTTTGTCTTGAATAAATTACATGCTCATTAATGTTGCATAAGTGATTCAACATATGTATCTTGGGACATGGAGTCACTTTTTCAATTTGTGTTTATTACCTAAAAGTGTTAATATATTATTAATTCCACAAAGGATTTGGGAGGTCTGGGATTTCATTGTAACATCTAGTTTGGTTTAATTAATAATATATATTTCTTTAATGATAAAATGTCAATTAATCATCTTATTATATATGTGAGTCTGATAGACCCTGGTGAGAATCATTCAGATAAGTTAACTTCAAGATACACTGCCCAAGAAATTAAATTCTTTACCAGCTTTGTTTCTAAAGCAGAAAGGAATAGAAGAGTGGGAGAGATGGAGGGACAGAATTATAATTGGGATATACTGACCAGCACTTTGGAGCATATGTCTCTTTTTCTTTTTTGTAATTAGATTTCTTTACTTCTCTTGATTAATATTTCGTTCATCATTTGTTCATCCCAGGATTGGTCACTTAGTTCTATTAATTTCCTTCAATTTTCACTCTAATGCTTAAGAACATTAGAGTGCCTTACTCTCCTGTTTAAAAAAATTAATGTGTTGGTGTACCCCCGCAAAAATAATAAATAAATAAAATTAATTAAAAAAATAAAAATAAAAAATTAAAAAATTAATGTGGTTGTATTAATCTTTAATATTTTAATATTCATTCTAACAATCTAACAGCCAATCAAAGATGCCATGTCTGTGTTGTTTTGGAACACAGACATTAAATTTAAAATAGATTATTAATAATTATGTAATTTTTTTCACATTCCTTCTTTTGGGAGATATGTTCAGAATTATTTTGTTTTTACGGCTGTGGCAGGTACCCAGAGTCACACTGTGTGAGACACTTACCTGGCCTACCTGCACTCCCCATCTCACTCACCCTGCCTTCCAAGTCAGACTCAACCACCTCTGCCTATTGTTCTTCATCTCTCCTCTTCTCTCTGCCTCTCTTGCAGACTTTCTATACTTCTCCTACTAGGATTCCATAAGGTTCACATAAAAGAGACACTTGACTAGGAGAATATATAAGTGAAGTCCTCTCATAAAAAAATGGATACAAATGAGAAAAATCTCACTCTTTAGTTTAATCAGCAGCAGGATAGTGCAGTGGTTAAAACCATAGAATCTGAAGCTTGAGTTCATATTCTGGCTTTGCTTCTAGTATGTGATTTTGTTTCTTAATTTCTAAGAGATTCAGTTTTCTTAATTGTAAAATGGAGATAAAGTTCCTACCTCATAGGGCTGTATAAGGGTAAAATATGTTAATATTTAAGTTAATATATACCTAGTTGTAATCTATAGTGTATAAAATACTCAGAATAATCCTTGGCACATAATGATTGCTAGTTATGCTATTATTATGCAATCATCAGGATGCTGTTATTATATCTAGGTTATACCTATATACATTTTAGCCAACACTGCTATTAAACTTACCCACAATAATGAAGAGAAAGGGATTTCATGACCGATGATGCTAGACTGTATTCTCTATTACAGAAAAATAAAAAACTTATAAACAATGTCTCCTTGATCTTTCAGCCCATATATAGATTCTACTAAGACAAAACAAACTATAATTTTAATTAGTAATTGTAATCAGTCACTACAAACTCTTGATTGGCTTTTGTGTTCTTTGCTTAAATTTATAAAGTTTGCTTTTATCTTTGAGAAATGTGTTACCAAAATCTCCAAATCTATAATTTCAATGTGGTCTACAGTTGTAACTAAGAAAACTCTATCAAAAACAAAACAAAACAAAACAAAATGCAGGTATAAGTACATTGGTAACGAGAGATTGAAACTATAAGAAATTCAGTCCTTCTGGAATGTTCATCCCTTCTCACAGTTTGCTTCCTTCATATTAGAAATGTCAGAGTATCTTCCTTCCCCATCACACCATCACTAGGGCCCTTTCATTACTTAATGTTATTTGCAGTCTTGCTTGCAAAATTAAGACTCTTCTCTCTCAATGAAAGCTAAATAGACAAAGAAATAAAAACAGGCATGCATACATCATATACTGAAGATTGGCATTTATGGATTGAGATGTCAATAGCAATATCAGAGACAGAAGCAATGGATATTTAAAACAACTTTGCCATCTAAGAATCAACACAAATTTATTACGTGCTGATGAAAGGCAGGCTTTGTACTAGTCAGTCCTACGGCGGGTAAAAAGAGATACCTCTATCTTATCATGAGTGTAGGCGCTTCACCAGGTGTCAGGGAGACAAAAATGAGTAAAACACACACACAGGGGTGTCGCCAGTGGCGCAGTGGGTAAGAATCCGCCTGCCAGTGCAGGGGACATGGGTTCGAGCCCTGCACCGGGAAGATCCCACATGCTGTGGAGCTACTAAGCCTGCGCTTTGGACCCTCAGAGCCACAACTGTTGAGCCCATGTGCCAAAACTACTGATGCTCGCGCACCAAGAGCCCATGCTCTGCAACAAGAGAAGCCACTGCAATGAGAAGCCGAAGCACGGCAACGAAGAGTAGTCCCCGCTCTCTGCAACTAGAGAAAGCCTGTGAGACCCAGGCAAAGACCCAACGCAGCCAATAAATAAATAAACAAATACATAAATTTATTAAAAACAAAAAACAACCAAAAAACACAGTCTAGGTCCTCACAACCAAGTGGGAAACAAAGCCTTAGTTGTCAAGGACCTTTAGCTTAAGGAATTCCCTAGTGGTGCAGTGGTTAAGAATCCACCTGCCAATGCAAGGAACACAGGTTCAATCCCTGCTCCGGGAAGATTCCACATGCCACGGAGTAACTAAGTCCGTGTGCCACAACTACTGAGCCTGAGTGCTGCAACTACTGAAGCCCTCGCTTAAAGCCTGTGATCTGCAACCAGAGAAGCCACCACAACGAGAAGACTGTACACTGCAAGGAAGAGTAGCCCCTGCTCGCTACAACTAGAGAAAGCCGGCATGCAGCAATGAAGACCCAACGCAGCCAAAAATAAACAGATAAACCTTCCTTAGTTCCTTAAAAAACAAAAACAAAAACAGATCTTTAGCTTAACTTTCAGAAAACTCCACGGCTTGCAGTATCTCACAAGCAAAGTGTTGAGGGAGAGAAATCAGCCCCAACTTTGTGTCTGCATTCGAGTGAGGTTCAAAAAGAGGCAAAACCAAGCTATGCTGTTAGAAATAAGTGACTACCCTCATAGGAGTAGGAGGTGATGATTAGAAGGGAGCACAAAGCAGGCTTCTGTGATGCTGGTAAGGCTCAGTTTCTTAATATGGATGCTGATTATATGGGGTTCCTCACTTTGTGAAAACACACCTATGATTTGTACACTTTTTGATGTGGACATTATACTTCACTTAAAAAAAAAAAAATCCCATGACTTGGTAGAATTCCAAAATACTCCCCTGATATTTCTCTAAATTTCTAGGGAGAGGTGTGATAACATCCTCTTGATTTTCACTTCCTCCAGGCCTTCTGCCTTTGTGCTTTTAGAGATTTGGGAAGTATACGGAGAAGTGGTTTACACGGTAGAAGTGTATATAACTTGAAACGTAATAAGCATCATTGTTCCAGAACACATTCTTTGTCCACCCTGCCATCATGGAATCTAGTTTCAGATGCTCCCCTTATCTCTCGTACAATCTTTCCTCCCGTGTGTTCTCTTCCCCTCCTCTGCATCGGCTGTCCCCTGTGCCCCTTTCCCCAGTCTCCACAATGTGCCTGACTCCAGCTGTGGAGAGCAGCTCCGTGTGTGCTTTGACTCCCTTCATCCTGACGGCACCTCCCCTCAATCACAGGCTGAGAGGCGTATGAGGCCCTTCCAAACCTGTGGCACTGGACGCAGTGGCAGCCCATGCACACGCAAACCTTGCAAGCGAAGGAAATTTAACACCTTCTGATGGGCAAATGTTGCTTTTCATCAGTGTCAAGTGAACAACTGAAAGAGGTCTTCTATATGCTCCTTAGAAGAGTTCCTGGAGTGCTGTTGCTGCAGCAGTGACCAACTTGACAATGTACCCCCTTTCCTCCCGGCATGTTTTACTGCAGTTCATTGCTAACTCCTGCTCACTGTGATTACCTTCCAAATAAACTACCTGTGTATTGAGGTAGCCTTTGCGGGGGCACGATGTCTAAAAATGCAGACATATAGGATAGGATTCCAGAACTGAATTATGTACCAGTCAGATGCAAACAGAAAACCCACTGGAGTAGGAAGTGGGCTGATGAGGAAGTCCAGGTATGCTACAGCTTTACAATGACCGAGTCTCCCACCTGCAGCGGAATAGGCCAAGTCGAGGGTAAGGCACTGGACTATTCTCTGGCTCTAACACATCAGTGCGCAACGGTGAGTTTATTAATTATGAAATTGAATGGCTCGTGTTTTACACTTTGGAAGACTTGAGCAAAGAAAATGAGTGTTAGATCAGAAAACTACCATCTCAAGGCACACTGTGAAAGACAGAAGAACTTCCAAGGCAGCATCTAGAAAGACTCTCATTTCCTGCTGCTACAGGGTAGGTTTTGCTCAAAACCAGACTCAGGAGTTTCAAAAGAAAGTGTAAGTCTAGACTTGAAAGGCTTCCTATGCTTTGTTTTGTGGAGCTACATCTTTTCTCTTCAGTCACTGCAGTGCTTACACAGTAGGCCATGAAAGAAAAAGGCAAAGGTGGCAGAGTGCAAACTATACACAGTTCTAGAAACATGAACTCTCTTCCCAAGGCTGACCTAGCTACTACACGTCTGAATACCTGAACTGTCAGCATCAAAGACTGATGGTGATTCCTCTATATGGTATCACCTTTGAGGAAACCAGCCAGCCATTTGAGTGGCTTGCAGATTTTGCCAAAGCTTTCCACCCTGGAAGTGGCAGCAAGAGTTTATTGAGGGATTGACATCTACTCCAGATTTGCTTTTACCTTCTCTGCCAAAAGTTCCTCCACCCCACCATCATGTAAGAGCTTACACAATGCCTTATTAATTGGCATGATTTTTTCTACAATATTGTCTCCAAATAAGGGGCCCAATTTATAGCAATGACTATGTCCACCATGGAGTAGACTGGTCGTAGCATAAATATATGTATTCCACAGAAGCAGTCAATCTAATAGAATGAGAATAGCCTATTCAAAAATAATTTGGGTGCTAATTTAGAAACAAAACCCTGGCATGTTGGAGTGCTAAATCAACAGTCAATATATGGTGCTGTGTCCTCAAAGCCTGGAATACCCAGGTCAAAAAATAAGCCTTGAATTTAAGACTGACCCCTCTCACTACCATTTCCAGAAATCCATTTGCAGAATTTGTGTTTTCAACCTTAAGTTATGTACATTTAGAGGTCTTCATTCCCAGAGGTGACTCCTTCTGTCAGGGAACAGCATCTTGTCTCAAGCAGGTACCATGATCTCTCAAGCCCTCTTTGACACTGTACCATGGGGATGCTGCTGAGAGCTCATTCGGGGAGATGCAAGCACAACCTGAAATGTGAGGGAGTGGAATTCACACCCACTGAACTAATCGGGTATGAAAATGATCAGGAAATGCTTATTATTTTTTTTCCCAATTCTCAGGTAGAAATTTCTTTGAGACACAGCAGTGTATTGGGTTTTCTCTCTTTCTAGTTTCAACCTCCGTGGTCACTCACCCCTGCTCCCTGGGACCACCTCTCAATAAACTGCTTGTACCCAAGTCTGATACAGATTCTACACTCAATCTGTCAATTTCATTATAAAAGCACACATTCTTCCCTTTGTTTCATTCAAAGCAGCTTCCTCCCTCTTCTAATGTCTTGACACCAGCTTAACTCCCTGCCCAGAGAGTCTCATTTATCCCTAGAAGGCTTATGAAAGTATATTTTCCAAATGGAGACATTTCCTTCCCTAACTAAGCAGAGTTCAAGTACTTCCTTTTCTTTCTTTACTAGCTGATTTTCCTTAGCCTATAAATGGGCTCAACTTAATCCCATCTAAAATATCCATATACCCATATATGCAGACACACCTATTTACACAAATTCCAAGACAAAACAGTCACAAAGGACACAAAAACTACTCACTTGACTTTATATCTTTTTTCTTCTCAAAATAATAGCTGACATTTATTGAGTGCTTACCATATGCCAGGTCTCATTCTAACAAATTACACACAATATCTCATTTTATTTTCACAAAACTCTTAGGTGGTACTATTATTATACTCAAATGTACAGAGAAAATGTTGTGCTTCTTTGACATTAATTAGCTCGCCCAAGGCCATACCTTCAATGTTTAAGGAGGGATTAAAACCTAGGTCTCTCTGCCGTGGTGTATGCATACCAGGGTTGTCTAAGTATCATGGTTACTGTTTTCAACTCCTCACATCTCATTCTTTCCAATGTATTACAACGACTTCCCATTGAAACAGTATGTTCTAGGGTCACCAATATTGTCCAAATGCAATAGATACTATTCACTCTTATCTTACTCAAAAGTCTTCCTGTTTGATAAAGTTGATAAGTCCCTTATCTCCTTCTGACTTTCTTCTGACTGATGACTCTGTTCATGACCTTTTTTATAAGTCCCCGCACCCCACCAACTTTCTTTTCGCCTTATAATCTCTCTTTGGGTGGCTACAACTACTCCCTTAACGTTGACCTCTTGACCAGCATTTATAAAAACCAGAACTTTACCTGAATTTCCTACAAACAAATTGTATTTAAAATTTAAATGTTTTCTAAAATTATGCGTTCTCTTTTAACTCAATCATCTACCTACCAAAAGAAGAAATGTGGAGTCTTTATTGAGGTATGCAGGAAAGCTCATTTCAGACTGTCCATGTTTCTAAAGTTTATCAGCTTTTGGGGAAAGGTGGGGAGTCATTAGAGAAACCTAAGCTTAGTCAGACTCTTAATTGCAAGAGCTGGGATGTGAGTACTTCATGCTCAGTGAGAAGTTGGAGTGACTTTACTGGGTGATAACTAGATGTTTTAGACTTCTTTGGCAGGTGATTCTGAAAACAGTCATTCTAGAGAGAGGAAAGCTTCATACAGGGAGAAGGGGCTTTCTGTTAGCTTTTGACTGCTTGCTGCTATTACCATTCTTACTAAATAGTGGTGCTGTTTATTAAAATGTTTTCTCATGATCTATTTCCACCTAAAAGTTTTGAACTGTGGGACTATATGAAATATCTGTTCTGACTTGCCTCAGCCCTGGGGCTAGCCTTAATAGAATATGCAGCAGTATTTATTTACAAGCTGATTATGAAACTTGTTTTCATATTAACTCTTCCTGATTTATTAACCTCATTTAGAATTTTAGAGTTTTAGATACTTCACAACTGATTAAAACAAAATACTGTTGTCCTTCCAAGAATAGAAACTGTTCCTTCCTTCCGTTCCATGTGGAAGTCAGTTTTTCAAGACCAGGTTTGTTTTTTGTTTTTGACATGTGTAGCTTGTGAAGAGTCATTACTTTGCCAACTGCTAAAGTAATCATTGGGAATAAAGACAAGAGAGAGAGTCACAAGAGCTTTTCAGAATTATTAAATGCAAGTCCCTTTCTGGCTTGTCTTTGTCAGTCATGTCTACTACTAATGGTATAGTTAAAGAAAAAAATATCCTACCTAAGGAGAAAAACACACCTTAAGTTTTTATGAGTAGAATCAGATAAAGCCAATCACTTTGATGGCAGAATTGCTTTCATATGCTGCAACGGACCTCTTCCTGGGGCACATCAGGCCATGTAGAAACTCAACAACCCTACCACTGGGTCCCTGGTGTGTGTTTGAATCCTAGTATAGACCTTGTGTTGATCTACATGTTCCTCATTTTATATCTACTACAAAAGGCATTTCACTTACCTAATTATTAGTATTATTAGTACTAGTATTCTTTTTCAAAGAATAAAATTGGGAACTTCATTGACAATGATATGCTAGCACTTGCTTATTTCATTGTTGTCTCTAGAAAAGAAAAGAAAAGAAAAGAAAAGAAAAGAAAAGAAAAGAAAAGAAAAAAGAAAAGAAAAGAAAAAAAAAGTGATTGTCCTTATGACAGAGGCTAAGAATATCAGAATAAGGTCATCTGAAATTGTTTTCAAACTCATAGTCTTCTTGAACCAGTACTAAGAATTTTGTTTCTTATTTTAACTTCTTCCATACTACATTGCTGTTTTCAAACGTCCTTCTCAAAGACCAGTGGTTTCCTTTTAAATCTTTTCTCTCATAAAAATTAAAAACAACAACAACAACAAACACAGCTTAGATGGCAAGTTTTTTTTTTTTTAATGTAGGCCAGAAATATCTTTAAACAAAGATTATTTAATCTAACTGAATTTTCTTAAAAAGGATTTAAATCATAAAATTTTCCTGTTGACTCCCTAATCAACACTTTGTGCTTTAGCTGTGGAAGAAAAAGATTCACTTTACCTCTGTTTGGTAAATATTTTAAAATGCAATGCCCATACACAGAGTTTGGTTCTTCAATTACTTTTCCTCCACACTGACAAACCATCTAACGCTATTTAATGGCCTTTCCTAGAGCGCTTCATGATTCAGAATCTTCCAGCTGTGACAAATCAAAAGGCACCTATGTATTCTTTGGGGTTTTTATTTGCAAAAATGTCAAAAATTCAATTTAGTTTTGATTTTGATGTACATTAATCTTCACAACCTTTTATGCATCAATTAACTGGTAAAAGTTATGAGGGCATCTCTTCACTGAATGTGTCATGAAGGTCTTTTAGTCTTTTCTTTTAGTATACCTTTTTTGCTGTTTGTGCAATGAGCTACACTTTTAAAGGGCCCTTTCTTGGGCTCTTCTCTTTGGAAGGCTGCTTTATATGAAAACAAGTTTAATTGGAGTTTCCCAAAAGTGCATGTTCTCTATCTAGAATGGTTCCAGTGAGGCAGGGTCATAGCAGCAACCTTATCAATAGCTGAGCTCAAAGGTGTACATTTTACTTTATTAATTTTAAAATATTTATTATTTGTATATTATAGAACCGTAACAACTTTAAAACATCTTTAGCCCAACTCATTTTATAGATGAGAAAAAAGGGGCAGAGTTAAGTTGGATCTCTTGTCTAAAACCAGCCGGTTAATAGTATATTCAAAAGAAAAACTCAGGTCTTCTTAGCTTCTCTAAAATATCACCCTACTCTTGTTACTTGGAAACAGATTTTGTGGTGAGAGGTTATAATCCTTTCTTGCCCACTTTCATATAATAGTTAACTGAGCTTCTGAAACCAAGCAGGCCCCTGCAGGGCTCCTGGACATGAAAGCCTTTCTGTGTCCCCTGTTTCTTGTAGCGAACAGACTCCAGCCTCCATGATCTTCCCTGAGTTCTAAAGGGCAGATTCGAACAGTTGCTAATCTGGGAAGGGAGGGGATGCAAAGTTAAGGGAGGAACACCCAAGAAACAACTGTGCAGCCTTGGGGCAGGGTCCTGGTTCCACCTCAATCACCTCCTGGTTCCACCTCACACATAACAATGTCCTTAAGCCCTTTATAGAATTAAAAGCCAACAAATGGAAAATGTCAGCATTCTTCACACCAGAGAAGACCACCTGAAGCCAGACTAAAGGAAACAGAGAAGCCATCAAGAAGATTACCAGAGACCAGATTAGAGGGGCACAGGCCCTGCACACACCCTTGAACCACTGCCTTAAAACTTCACACAAACTCCCCTGGGTTGGGACACACAGTTTCAAGGGCAGGATCCCACTATGTCCCCCTTGGCTGGCAAACCAATAAAGTTATTCTTTTCTACTTCACCAAAAAATCTGTCTCAGAGATTTGGTTTGGCACTGGTGTACAGGGGCTGAGCATTCAGCATCACTTCCACATTGATTTCCATAAAGAATTGTGAGATCCTTTGAAAAAAAAAAGCTATTCATACTGCCTAGGATGTCTCCAGCACACTCAATAAGACATTCTGCCTTTAGCCTAACTAGCAAGAATGACATAGTTTCTAATTGTGAGCAAAATGTGGAGCTGCCCCTGCCCCACTAGAAGAAATGGGTACCCTTTTAATTTTATACCATTGCTTTGGCCTAAAACCTTTAGCATAGAACGGTGTGGTTATTTGGCTATCCTCCCTCAAATTCATCAGTAGGACATAAATCACTTCTGTATACTTCTTGCTTCTTCCCATTCTTTAACTTTTGGAGCCAATTTTCCACTTAATCTCTTATTCCTGGACCTAGACATGGTAATTAACCTCAGAGATGGAATTTAGTCAAAAATGCACTCTGCAAACAGCTTTACATTAGAAAAATTTTAATTGTGCTCAGCAACATTTCTTAATTTAATCTGAAAGGTTACAGCATCTTCCATATCAATCAATAACCATCTAATTTCTGGATGAAGGTTGAAATGATTTTCTCTGACTTACTACGTTGGCATAAAGCTATGCTTTGGGCGGTGAGTTCACCTTGCAAAGGCTTCACCTGAATTACTCTAGGTTCTGAAAGAGTGTGGCATCTTTTAAAAAGTGGGTCATTTTATTATGATAAGTCATAAGACAAGTTCCACAACAGTTTCTCTCTTTGAGGAACATTAGGTATAAGATGGTGGGCTTTTTAAAATTATGTACAATACTTGGAACGGGAGGATTTAGAGCTCTGGGGCAAAGCTGTGGGATTCATCATTGCTCTCCTTCATTGCAGAGCCCATATACTGAGTGATTTTAGATTGGTTTTGTAAGATTGTTGTCATAAGATTTCAGATTGTTGTTGAAAGAGTTCAATATCCAAAGGTTATTTCCTATTTAGAACATAAGCTCTTCAAATGAAGAAATTTTTACATTATGTAGCATCTCTGTTCACAGACTATTAATGATGACCATTATGTCAATAAATTACAGTGACGATTTGAGAAAACTTCCACCTAGTCATGATAATTTTATTATATTCCCAGTGTGCTGTATCATCTTTCTAGTCTATAGAATTTGTTCTTAGTAGTGGTAGAAAGAGACAGAAATGCCAGGGTCTAATTACTGATGACTTTGAGGTGCAAAAGTCTGAAAGTTCTATAGTCATCAAGTTAGGATTATCATTAAGATGTTTTTCCCATCACTAATATCTGGGAAGCACATACACAATAGCCTATGATATGCTTCCATTAAAATTCTCTAATCAAAGAAACTAATCAAATGAGAATCACTGCATTTGAAAGGAAGAAAGAGGGACCCTGGAGATCTAATTTTACAGATAAGGATGCGAAGTCTGACTTACATTAAGTGACGTGCCAAAGGTCACATAATTAATTAGTGGCAAATCTGGCACTGGAAACTGACTACATCAGAACTCTTTCCACTAAAACCTTACATTTCTTGAGTACTTAGAGCATTTATTTTAAGAAAAAAATGGCTTAAGGTCTGAGTGAAGACATGCCAAGAGTCCCATTATACTTAAGCTTTTGAATGTTGCTCTTCTTTTGGCCTCTGCTCCTTGGCTAGCTTCTCTTCTCCCTTTATGCCATTTTCCCTAACAGATCTCATACAAATACTGATGACCACACTGAGGCTGTGCCTCTATTTCCTGTAATGTTTACAGTCATCCCAATCCACCAATCTTGCAAAATAAGGACCTAACTATGCATTCATCTGCACTCCAAACACACCATTAGCCACCAATGTCTGCTACTTCCACTTCAAGAAGGACTCCAAAATTTGTGCTTTGCCTTCTATGGCCTTATCATCTTTCTCCCACATCTTTGCAAAGGGACCCCCACCCCCACCTTGGGTCTTTCCACCGCCATGTTGGTCTCCCTTAATCTACTCTCCATTTTTCCCCTAAGTTAGCTCTTCCTAAAAACAAATCTGATCACAAGCATTTCTGTACTTATAAAATTTCATGACTCTGCCATGCCTTCACATTCTGGCTTAACCCACCTCCCCAGGGTAGACCTGCTCCCTGGCAGACCCATGCTGTGGTTAGATAACCCAGCTTCTCAACCTTCTCTGCACAAGCCACAACCTTTCATAAACCCAGGCTTGGCTTATGATTTCCTTCTCCTGGAACACCTTCCCTCCCATTCATTGCTTCCAAAACTGTTATCGTAGCTCAAACACAGCTAAAAAAATTACTTTTCTATATGACATTTCCTGAAACTTCCGGCAGTAGTGACTCCCTGCTACTACCTCACTCTGTTCATGCATCTCTTTTTTTTTTTTTTTTTCTGAACTGGGTTTGGATAACTGCTAAGCTATTACCCAAAGTGGCTGTAGCATTTTATTTTTTTTAACTAATTATTTTATTGGCTGTGTTGGGTCTTTGTTGGCACACACGCGCTTTCTTTAGTTGCAGTGAACGGGGGCTACTCTTCATTGTGGTGCGTGGGTTCCTCATTGCCGTGGCTTCTCTTGTTGCGGAGCATGGGCTCTAGGCATGTGGGCTTCAGTAGTTACAGCACATGGGCTCAATAGTTGTGGTGCACGGGTTTAGCTGCTCCATGGCATGTGGGATCTTCCTGGAGCAGGGATGGAACCTGTGTCCCCTGCATTGCCAGGTGGATTCTTTTTTTTAAAATTAATTAATTAATTAATTGGCTGTGTTGTGTCTTCATTGCTGCACACGGGCTTTCTCTAGTTGCGGTGAACAGGGTGGGGGATGCTACTCTTCATGTGGCTCCTCATTTCAGTGGCTTCTCTTGTTGCGGAGCGCGGGCTATAGGCACATGGGCTTCAGTAGTTGCGGAACATGAGCTCAATAGTTGTGGCACATGGGCTTAGTTGCTTTGTAGCATGTAGGATCTTCCTGGACCAGGGATCGAACCCGTGTCCCCTGCATTGGCAGACAGATTCTTAACCACTGCGCCACCTAGGAAGCCCTGTTCATGCATTTTTTAAGTGACATTTATGGAATTATTTATTGTAATTTAATACCTCTCCTATAATATTCCATTTAAAACACATTAGGGCCTAACAAATAAAAGGCAGGTAACAGAGACAAACAGACATGACTTTGTTTGTCAGCAGCCACTAACGATGACCTGATACAATCTTGACGATCCTGTCTGTTGATTTGCTGAAGGTTGATAATAATACCCACATGTGGGTCTGATGTAGCAAACGGCAATGATGTATGCAAAGTGCTTCACACTGCATCAGCATCATTCATCAATCAATAAACGGAGATGTCCATCCCTGTATTCTCAACCTTTAATGAAGTGTCAAGCCTATATTCTGAAATGAAAATAATATATGTATTTATTCTTTACAAACTTGGCTATGTAAAAAATATATCTTCTTTTGTTTCTTTATGTCTGGCTAACCTCTCAGGTTCCAATTTGTGCTGATGGTTGACTGTTGAGATAACTCAGTTACTTTCTCATATGAGAAGTAGTATTTTGGAAACTACTCAGTCTATTCAGGATTTTCTCCCTGATCCACTTTCCTTCCCCCCAGGGCAGAGCAGAAGGATTTATGTACTCTCCAGGCATCTGAGAGAGACTGAATTTGTATGCCATTTGTGCTCCTGTCTGCCTTTAGTTGAGGTGTAGCACTTCTTACCTGGTCTTGGACTTTAGTCTCTGGCCCTGTTATATTCACTACTGATGTACTTAGATGATAGAAAGATCAGTGGAAACCCTGAGTAAATTTGAGAGGATCTCAGAACAGAAAGAATCACAGTCTGACTTTCCAGGCCATATTTCCCCTGGAAGACTGCAAACTAAGTCCCATTTCCACACGAATGCTGGAGGCTAGAAGTCTGAAATCACGGTGTCAGCAGGATTGGTTCCTTTTGAGGGCTGTGAGGAAAGGATTTATTTCAGATCTCTCTCCTTGGCTTGTAGATTGCTGTTTTCTCTTTGTGTCTCTTCACATTGTTTTCCCTCTATGTGTGTCTGTCTCTGCGTCCAAATTTCCCATTTCTAGTAAGGACAAAAGTTATATTGGATTAGTGCACACCTGAATGCCTTTGTTTTAACTTGACTGCCTTTGTAAAGGGCCTATCTACAAGTCAGGTTTATCTATAAGTAAAGTCCTAACCAGGGTTTAAGATTCCAGTGTATCTTTTACAGGAAGGGGAGCACAATTCAAGCCACACCATTTGGTTCCTCTAACTGCACGTTCACCCTCTCAGGAACTACTACACCCTCTAAAGGTGCCCCCTGATGTACACAGGATTGTGAGGCTTCAATCAGGCACATCCCTATCTATGCCTTCCCTGGCTACTGCTCTTCTATTACTCTGGAGTGATGGTGAAACTAGGGTTTTCTAGTGAGGTTTACAGTATCCTAGAGGTGAGACAATCTGGAAATCAGATCATAGTTTGGTCCCCTCTGCTTTGGAGCTTTCCCAAAGGTATCCAGTTTTCCAGTGGTATTTCTGTTATCCCACAGCCCCCCCCACCCCCGCCCCAGGGTTAGCAAAGGTGGAGTTCTACACTCTGCTCAGGGACTCAAAATCATCTCTACACCAGTCATGTGCCTGCAACTGTCTCTTTTCTGCTGGGCAAATTCTTATCTCTATTTGAGCAGGAAAAATAATGACTATTTTATTGTGTCTTCTCTGTAATATAAGCAGAGCTACTCAAAATTTATTATGGACAAGGAAAATTAGGCTACTTGTTAAAATTCATGTTTCTGCCCTTGTCCTTGTAGACTCAGCGCAGAGCTCCACAGCCCGCACTTTTATGACATATCCTAGGTGCTTCTGATATACATGGTTCACAGACCATGCTTTGAGAAACACTGGTTTTAGTTATAAACTCTTGCTTTGAATATTCATTTGTTTCTTAATATATAAAACTGTGTTCGAAATAAGAAAATGAAAAAAAAATATTTTCTTTCTTAAGTGCTTAGCTCTTGAAAATAAAAGCCATAACTTTCAAGATCATTACTTTTGCTAGAGATTTTCAAAATCTACCTAAAAAAATTAAATTCAATAAATTGACCT